>NC_056735.1:1038534318-1038649318 GCF_019279795.1 Protopterus annectens
GAGTGCTCCCCTGGGTAGGTGTTCTATTTCCCCATCCTCTCCTCCTGATTTCTGTTGAAGAGGGCCAGTGATGTGCTCGGCTAGATATGTATGTGGCATTAGTTCCATAGAGCAGCCAGTCTCTGGGTTGTGGACCTGTCCCTCCTGCATGTCCTTTTGTTTGTGAGGATGGGGTTGAGTTATCTGGGTCATGTTGTGTGGACAGTTTGGTTTCCTTGGATATAACATTCCTGACAGGGTTGGGTCATATGTGGCTGTGTATGTCAGGCAGAGATCACACCTAAGTAGCCAATATGAGACAGAGGTTCATTACAGTTGTTGGAGTCTGTCTGTATGGGGCAAGTGAGGCATAAAATATAAAACCATGCCCATCCAAATGATGTTTTTTGCGCACAAAAACACAAGATTCTCTTCTCTCACACACATTTGCCAGGACTGAGATTAGAACCCCCTACCTTTTTATTTATTGTTCCTACATTATTACTCATTTATGGCACACATCCCGGGGGTTATGGGATAACACTTGCCCAAGGTACTTCTAAGATGAGGGACATCACCAGGCCTTGCAAATTATGACAATATGTGATGTGCTGGGTGAGAGAGACCACAAAATACTGTAACCTACACATATACACACAATAACACACACACACACACACACACATGCGCACACACACACACACACACACACACACACACACACACACACACACACACACACACGCACGCGCGCACATTTTCCAGGACTCATATTAGAACCGCTAACTATGTGGCTATTGGTATTATAGTGTTATGCAGTTACCGCACACACCACAGAGCTTATAGGTTGTGGGGTGTCCAGAGGTACATATTTGTAGAGAATAACATCTATAGCACTTGTAAGGTATGGCAATGATAGTTGTACTGAGTGAGACAGGCCACCAGCAACTTTCACCCACACATTTACATACTCACAAACACTTTCATACACACTAATGCAAACACGCACATTTCAGTACTGAGACATAGGTTCAAAGAGTCATAAGTGAGTACATGGCAAATGGCCATGGAGGCTTTACAAGGATAGCCCATGGAAAAATACTGGCATCATGCACTCCACAGTGTGTCTACTGTGTATAGTCACTGGAGTGATCGCCAGGGTAGGTATTCTACTCCCCATCCACTGCTCCTGATTTCTCTTGAAGAGGGCCAGTGATGTGCTTGGCTAGACATGTATGTGGCGTCAGTTCTATAGAGTGGCCAGTCACTGGGTTGTGAACCTGTCCCTCCAGCATGCCCTGTTGATTGTGAGGATGGGGTTGAGTTATCTGGGTCATGTTGTGTGGACAGTTTGGTTTACTTGGATGTAGCATTCTTGACAAGGTTGGGTCAGATGTGGCTGTGTATGTCAGGCAGAGATCGCACCTAAGTAGCCAATATGAGACAAAGATTCATTGCAGTTGTTGGAGTCTGTCCTTATGGGGCAAGTGTGTAGTACTTAACATCCTCTTTGTGAGGTACTTTTGCAGCCTATCCTGTTGTTGCTGGTGTTCAGAGGGGCACATGGCAAATGGGCCATAGTACACATTGATTGGCCTACTGAGGGGAGTGCACAAGGAAACACTGTCCTTTTACCTACCGGATTCAACACCCTGAGTCAGGAGAAGTGACACATGGAAGGACTTTCCGAAGACAGTGGCACTGTGGTGGTCACCATAGAGCTCACTGTCAACTTGTGTTCCCAGTTCTGTTATACCAACATCAGTGTTCAGTGGACAACCATCAATGTAGTACTTTATGGGAACCATGTTATTTTTGACAACAGTCATAGGTCTCAGAGAGGCCTTTGTGAAGGATGTCAACCTCACGTGGGGGGGTAATAATAGCACCCACCTTGTCATCATCTGCAAACATTGCAGCCAAGTTGCCTTTGTATTGGGTTGGTCCTCAGAGGTATGAATCCCAAACATGAAAGAACCCAGGTCCACAACCTGTGGGACTCCACTCATGACTGTTCAGTAGTCTGTCATGGAGTCCACTGATTTCACACTGCGGGTTCTATCTGTGAGCCGGTTTGCAGACCACCTACTGATGTAGGGGTGGCTGCCTACCTGAGTGTGTTTGTGTATGATTCCTAAGTGGGGAGTGATATCCAAGGATTCAATGAGCAGCCTATCTTGTTATATATTCCATACCGTCACATAGCTATTGCACATGGCAAAATGCTTATAAGGCTTGAGAGTGTCTACAGGTCCCTCTACAGTGGATGACAACTGTGGGCCTTGTAATATGGACACTGGGACACGTACTAGGTGGGCAACAAAAAAATGTAGCAACTCCCCCCATGGATATGGTTCTCACACAAACACAACAACCCCACCACAGACAGGATACTGTTCACACACACACACACACACACACACACACACACACACACACACACACACACACACACACACACACTAGCCTGGACTAAGATTAGAACCCCTATCTATCTATTTATTGCTACTACAGCAGTTACGCATTTATCGCATTCACCATGGAGCTTATAGGGTGAAGGCTGTCCAAAGGTACTTCTACGGTGAGGAACATCACCAGCCCTTGTAAAGTATGGCAGTGGGTGGTGTACTGGGTGAGAGAGGCCTGAAAATACTTTAAACTACATGTATACACACTTACACACACACACACACACACACATGCACACACACACACGCACACACACACACGCACACACACGCACACACACACACACACACACACACACACACACACACACACACACACACACACACACACACACACATACATTTGCCAGGACTGGAATTAGAAATCCTACCTAACTAGTTATTTGTACTATATGTTACACAGTTATTGCATGTACCACAGAGCTTATGGGTCTGGCACCTGATGAAAGGGACTTCTAAGGTGAATGATATCTGCAAGACTGCTAAAGTAGGGAAAGAGAAAGTGTACTGGGTTTGAATGGACCCAACAGCTTTAACTTATAAACACACACACACACACACACACACACACACACACACACACACACACACACACACACACACACACACACACACACACACACACACACACACACACACACATACACACACACACACGCACACACACACACACACACACACACACACACACACACACTCTTTTACATTTGCCAGGACTAAGATTAGAACTCCTACCTAACTAGTTATTTGCACTATAGTGTTACGCATTTATCGCTCACACCACTGAGTTTATGGGGCAGAGGTCTGACGAAAGGGACTTCTAAGGTGACTGATCTCTGCATGACTGCTAAAGTAGGGAAATGGGAAGTGTACTGGGTTTGAATGGACCCAAAAAATTTAACTTATAGACACACACTTTTACATTTGCCAGGGCTGAGTTTAGAATTCCTACCTAACTAGCTATTTATACTATAGTGTTACACAGTTATTGCACATGCCACAGAGTTTATAGGGCTGACGCTTGATGAAAGGGGCTTCTATGGTGACAGACATCTTCAGGACTGCTAAAGTAGGGCAATGGGAAGTGCACTGGGTGGGGAAGGCCTGTTCATTTCTAGATCCTACTGACAATTCTCTAAGTGTATGAGCATGCCCAGTGTGACCTTCTATAGTAAATGTGGGACTCCATTCCCATGATTGTTGTACTCCAGTCTGCTTTGTTTTGTGCTACAGCCATACCTCTCAGCCTGTTGGTGCAGGATATCTGGAGATAGCCTATCAAAATGGGGAGACAATGGGCCATACAGTGATTGTGACTATTTCTCTCAGTAATGTATGGATTGCTAGTGTTGCAGGGCTTGTTTTAGCAAACAACTGACTTATATGACATTTGACACTGTCATTTTTTGTTTCAGTACTTCGTGACATACCTTCTCAGGTCATCACAGTGATTTATCAGAGGAATATAGGATGGGTGATACACACATGAAAATTATAGGCCAAATGCTATGCATTCTTGCACAATACAGCCTGTTGAGGGGTGTGTCTATTAGCAATTGACTGCTGGAGCTGTGGAAATGTCCAGCACCATGATGATATATTACAATGGTGGAATCTCTGTGCATTTCTATTCCTGCCTGGTCTGATTTTTCAGTCTACGGTTGGGTAACATAAGTCAGACAGGATCAGCATAACAGGCAGACTCCAGCTAGATTTGTAGGGGATAAGATATGTGTGTGGGGTATCCTGGGTCAGATATGTTTGCCTGTAGCTACCAGTACTTTGCATAGGGCTCTTCTCAAAGGTTGACTGCACTTGGAGTGTGTGTGTTAGACTGTTTGACCAGCCTGGAGGTGTGTGTGTGTGTGTGTGTGTGTGTGTGTGTGTGTGTGTGTGTGTGTGTGTGTGTGTGTGTGTGTGTGTGTGTGCGTGTGCTTGCACGAGTGTGTGTGTCTCATATATATGTATGGACCACCTCATTTTGCTTGGATGGCCACATTTTGGGGTCAGGACATTGCATAGGATGAATAATCAGGGAAGGGTGTGCTACTCCCCATGGCTGTGGGCCAGGGTTGTTTGGGTGCAGACATGTTACCGTCTTCTAGGGTTAGGACTGCCTGCAATGAGAGCATTCCCATGTTTAGACTCATAGCCCTGCCTGTCGACTGTACAGAGTATCACAGAATGTCCACATTCATGAATCATATATCTGGCTGGTTAACCAAACAAGTGTGGTTTTCAAGGTAATGTCTTTTGCAAGTCACTCAGGGTTGAAGTCAGATATTATTGACAGTTGACATTGCAGTTTCAGACTTCATATCCATCAGACATGCCATGCTACTACAATCATCCATCAACTTTCTAACATTATTAGAGCAGTATTTCAAAGGTTTCCTTCTCTTTTGACCTTTTTCAGCCCATTATTTTTGGCTTTGTCCAGATTTCTGTCTCTCTGACAATGGCAGGTTTTCTTGTAGCAGTTAGCAGCATGGCAGTTCTTTGCATTTTGTACACTGTGTTATGTTGGTGTTATGGACCCCATAAAACTACCTAACAGGGCACTGTGGGTGAGGCATGGGCATTTGCCACAGGCCTGTAGGCCAGGTGTGACAGATGCAGGCCATCTGTAGCAAGGCAGTGCATTCTGATGATCATATGTTCCCAGGATGTCGGCAGCGGACAACCCTGGGATGACACTAGTAAGTTGACTGTGGGAATTACTGACAAATGATTTCTGTTTGTTTTCACTCTAGTTGATGGTTGGATGCCGCTTAAGGCTAGGGACATGTTACTGCATTTATATGGGACTATGGGGGGGTTGACACATCTGTACACAATAGGATAGGTAGGATGGGATAGGGTAAATTACTATAAGTAGAGGCACTTGAGAAAGTTGGTAGAGGAGGCTGCCAGCAGCCTGGGAACATATGATCATCAGAATGCACCGCCTTCCTACAGATGGCCTGCATTTGTCACACCTAGCCTACAGGCCTGTGGCAAATGCCCATGCCTCACCCACAGTGCCCTGTTAGGTAGTGCCATGGGGTCCTTAAACCAGATTTTGTCTCTTTCTGCCTCTGATACCACCTGCACCTAACCCTTTTCTCACTGAATTTTCCCTTATCGTCTTTCCCTTCCCTCTACTTTTTAGACCATGACCTCCTGGATAACTTACACTGAACTTACCTCCCACCTTTACTGATCGTTTTTCCTCTAAACTAGCATTTTTCCTTTACTACTTGGCTCAACCAGCTCTGTTCATCCTGCGGGCTCACTCCACTCCCCTACCCCCAATTCTCACCCACCACCACTGGTCCTAGACTTATACTTCCTTAACCACACCCTCTCTCCCATCCTACCTATCCTATACTCCAACTAATCTACACAACTTAGCTGCACTCCTCTTCTACCAACTTTCAAGTGCCTCTACTTATAGTAATTGACCCTATTCCTTTACCATTATCTGTTCCCTCTTCTTAAAGACTCAACCTTAACTAATATGTCTTTTATTGTCCTATCCCAGTCTAACCTCCATTGTATTTGTATAGGTAATCTTAGCAATATGCCTAACCAAGATATCCTAACCAAGTTAATACTCATAGCCACACTTATACCTGTCCTCACCTCTTCCTATATCCTACCCTCCTTTGAAAAAGTGAATTATTACCACTTTAACTACTCTCTAAAACAAACAGCCATTCAAATTTCTACCCTCACCCATATTCAAATAAATAACATGTTCACTCCCTGTTACCTGCTAGCCAAGTACCATCGACTCACACATATTAAATACAATAACTTCACAGTAAGGAAAGTGAAATATCAAACTAGCTATATATATATATATATATATATATATATATATATATATATATATATATATATATATATATATAAAACCAGGTTTTAAGGCTAAAGAATCCCTTCTTGAAAGATGGTGACATCCACCCCAACTCTGGCCCAACCAATGTCTCCACAGCAAAAACTCACTGCTTCTATCCCTCAACCATAATAACTCAGACCAGATTCTCTATTTTTTTCAAATAGGACATCTCAATATCCGCAGTATTAACAACAAAGTTGCCAATCTCCATGCCCTCCTTGATATTCATTCCTTTGATATCTTCTGCCTTACAGAAACTTTGTTAAAACCTGGATCTGAGGATAATGAAATAATCCCCCCAGGATATAATATATTCTGACAAGACCGCATAAAATGTAAGGGTGGGGGAGTAGCACTTCTATTTAAAAATGGGCTTCAGATCTCCTCCATACCTTATAACCCACCTCAGGATAGTAAGGCTGAAGTCCTTATCTCCAAATTTCAATTCAACCCTAGCAAATCCCTATACATCATCTGTATCTACCTACCTCCTGGCAATAACAGCAATACAATAGAGGATATTCTAAGCTGGGTGTCCTCTACTTACCCACAAGAAACAATAATACTAGGTGACTTCAATACTGACTGGAAATGTATCAATACTGAAAACCCTACCTCCCATATTAATATTCATGGATTTAGTCAAACAATTAAAACCACAGCCAGAATTAACAAACCAAACAAAAAAAGAGAGCACCTTAGACTGGATTCTTATTAATAAACATCAACAAGCTTATAAGGTAGGAACTTTGCCTGATGATGTAAGTGCTCATACTCTGACTTAAATTATAAGACAAAAGAATGACATTTCTAACACCCCCACATATAGGATTTCACAGACCAACAAACACTTTAATCAAGTACTATTCCAAAATGAACTTAATGCCTGTGACTGGAACCCTCTAAAAATTCTACCACTTGAAGAGGCTGTTAAATATTTCAACTCTAATTCTTAACTATGCTCGATGAGCATGCACCTAAATGGTCTATTAGAATGAAATCCAAACCAGCCCCCTGGCTTTCAAAAGAAACCAGACAAAAGATTTTGCTTAGGAACAAATCTTGGGCTAAGTGGAGAGCTACCAAAACTATCTCTGAGCAACAAACTTTTAGACAATTAAGAAATATTAAAAAAAAAGTAATACTCACTGACAAATATAAATACTATTGTAAACTACAGCAAACTCACCAAAATAATCCACAGAAGTTCTGGTCAAGCATCAAAAGACTCCTTCACCAAGGGCAATCTAGTACACCAATCCCACTAGGGGCTGATCATAATACCCCCCATCAAACTGCCAATGCCTTCAATAGCTTCTTCACAGAGACCATACAATCTCTAGCCAGTCAACTATCCACAGACAACTCAAATCTCCCTACCTCTATACCTGGTACTTTCCCAACATTCCAATTGCAACCCATCTCTACCACTGTCATCTACAAAATAATCCAAAAACCTAAGCCCTGTACTCCTTCTTCTGACCAGTTACCATCAGAATACCTGCAAAAATCAGCCAAAGCAGTTGCCTGTCCTATATCTATCATTATAAACAGAACCATTAAGGAAGGAACTATCCAGACATTTGGAAAATCTCCCACATTATCCCTCTACACAAAGGTCCCCCTACACAAAGGTGGTAACTCTAACGATTCTTCCAACTACAGGCCTATAGCCCTTTTATCACCCTTAACAAAAGTTATGGAAAAATGTATTCACCGTCAGCTATTAGACCACTTAACTCAACACAACATACTAGCTAACTGCCAGCATGGATTTAGGCCATTTCATAGTACCACCACTGCTCTCTTATCATTCAGCTAGTCCATCAATAGAAACCGTAATAAAAACATCCTCTCTTCAGCACTCTTCATCGATCTCTCAAAAGCTTTTGACATGGTAAACCACCCTTGAATCCCTTTCTCTTGACACCAAGGCTCTTCAATGGTTCAAGTCCTACCTTAGCAATAGGCAACAAGCAGTTCTCTGTGACAATAATCGATCCTCCCACCTGCCAGTCACCTTCGGAGTCCCTCAGGGCTCCATTCTAAGACATCTTCTTTTCTCAGTATTTATCAATGACCTTTATGTAGCAATTCCTCAAGCCACCTGCATACAATATGCAGACGAATTCTACTCTCTTATGTTGAGCTAACTCCACATCAGAACTACAATCTCTGACTCAGAAGGTATTTAACACAGTAGAGGCATGGTTCTTGAAATGTTGCCTCCTTCTGAATGCCAAAAATTCTAAGCTCTTACTCTTTACACCTACCAGTAAGTCCTCCCCTATAGATTTCTCAGTCAGATCCAATAACAGCACCTTTATATTGCTCGACTCTATCACCAAACTGTTAGAAATCACAATTGACAATAACCTCAATTTTGATACCCATATAAATAATACTATTAAAAAAGTAAACAAAAAAGTGGGCTCCTTATATAGAATTAAACCCTTCTTAACTCCAATAGCTAGAACCACAATTGTCCACTCTCATTTAATCTCAACTCTTCTTTACGCTTCACCCATATATACTAACCTAAAAAAAAAATAATCTTCTCAAACTAGCTAACTCCTACAATAACATTGCCAGATTTCCCCTTGGTAATCCATTTAGAACTCACCACTGTCAGAATCTACAGCAGCTAGGCTGGCTTGAACTACAAAACATTTTGATATTTTCCCAACTTACCATTGCCCACAAGATAGTTTTCCAACCAAACCACACTCCTATACTCTCTAACCTCATTATCCTCTATAAAAATCTTAATTCCCTACGCTCTTTTAGCAAACTTCTAGCTAGCACAATCAAGTCCAACAACTTGGCAGGTGACTCCCTGTTCTCCAACACTGCTGGAAAAAATTGGAACCTTCTACCAACTGAACTAACTTTACTACCTTTCCTTCCACACTTTAAGCAAAAGCTCAAAAGATACATCAAAACACATTGGTTATGCCCTTGCAGCAACCCTTACTAATCTTCTGCTTTCACTACTTTAATCTCTATATTGCCTGTTCTTACCAAAACAATACTGCTTACCCCTCTGGAAGCAGTAACTGTCACTAGCAAAATTAAAATAACTTACTGTATGAATTCACTCTTTTAATGTACTGTAAATTACCTCATGTATCATACTGTAAATTGACTTGTCTTATCCTGTATGTCAATGTTTCTTAGTGTAATGTTCTTCAGTTTAAGATTATTTCTTTGTATTTTGACATCCTTTCTTTTATTGTGTGATAAAATTGTTTTTTAAACTTTTTTGTGCTATTATTGGAGCTTTTCTCCCCGGGCCTCTACTGAAAACGGAAATATATCCAGTTAGACTAGCCCGGTAAACAAATGTAAAATAAATAAATAAATAAATAATACACATTTGTAGAGACTGTGCTGACATTTGCTTAACATTTTGGTCCCATTTAGCATAGTGGTGTTCCCTATCATTGAGACGGGTCTATATTATAACAGCAAACACTTAAAATAGTGAACGCTGTATAATCTGCCCTAAAATGTCAAAATGGCAAAATGCCGAACACATGGAACAGCAATTTTTTTCCCAGGGAAAAAAATCGCTGCTCCATAAAACAAACAACCCTCCCAACAAAAACCCACAAAATAAAGTGGGCTTTGCTCCCCCACACCCTCCTTACGTAAATATACCATCTCTGAGATTGCACCATAGTGGAGGAAATGGCAAAGTCCCAAAAAACACCCAGTGATTTTTTTCCCTGGGAAAAAAATCTCTGTTCCGTGCGTTTGGGATTTTGCAATTTCAAACAAAAAGGTTTGATTAAACAGTGTTCACTATTTTAAGCGTTCACTGATTTAATAGGGAACGTTTGAAACTACAGGCATAACAGTATCGACCACAGGTCAGATTGTTCTGGCATAAACATTTGTAGTTTCAGACTTCTTACCTTTCAGAGCCATACTGCCACTGCCAGACCTGCTGTGATATCACTGTGTAAACGTTTGTAGGTGGGGATTTCATGGATATCGCTATGTGGTGGCCTTTGCCAGACATTTCTGTGTGGTTTTCTACAGCTGATCTGCTGGGTGAGGCTGAGGATGGGTATGGGACTCCTACTTCGACATCCATGCATGTGACCTATGACCCCCAATTATTTGGCTCACCACATATACTGTAGCAGTATTTGTCAACTGGGGTGATACTGCATAGTGTGAGTAGGCCAGTACTGGGAATACACTTCCTGCTGTCCCACAGAGCTGTCTGCTGCTATCCTAGTAAGCCACCGCATTCCCTTGCATGCTTGAATCAATACCATAGATATGCTATCAGAACATTCTACTCCATTCATTTATTGTTAAGGAGACTGACTTACCTTGTGCCTGAGGCTGTTGTGAGTTCTGTGCTTGAGGACTGACTATATCAGATGCACCCAGTACACTGCCTATACATGGTAAGGTACAGATGGTTTGATGTTTGGCATCCATTTTACTGTCTGTCCGAGTCAGAGAGAGAGAGATCAGTCCCTTGGGCCCTACAGTGTCAGTGTATGTGCTATGCATTGCCTCTTTGTCAAGGACAGGGGATACTGGGCACACCTCCATCTGACTACGGGGGCAGGCTCAGAATATTCCTCCTCCGAGTCCCTCTGTACCTGTGGAGACCTTGGCAATGGTGGTGTGGGGGGGCTGTGAGGCCCTTCCCCGTTTTGTTCCTGCTGCAGCTGTTTCTGCAGGATCATATTTTGTAGCATGGCACATACTATGAACATGTGTGCACATGTGGCTGGAGAGTACTACAAGGCTCCACCAGATATGTCAAGGCAGCGGAACCATGACTTGAGCATCCCAAGCACATGCTCTATAATGATCCTGGTTTGTGCCTGTGCCTCATTATGGTGTTCTTGTGTGGATGTGTGCGCATTTCTGATTGGTGTCATCAGCCATGGCTCCAGCATCCCCCACTCCCCCACCAGATGGCCATATGGGATGTCCCCATTGGCAAATGCTTGGTACAGCTGTGATGAATGCCAGATGTGGGAGTCGTGATAGTTTCCTAGGCTGACAGCACACACATTCATGATAATGGCCTGGGCATCACACACGACTTGGCAGTTGATGGACTTGAACCCCTTGCAGTTTAGGTAGACCCTACTCTAGTCACTGGGTGGTGCTTTGATGTGGATGTGTGTGCAGTCTATGGCACCCAGTACATCTGGGTATTCTGCTCTATGGTGGAAGAGGTGCATATTGCTAGTCCTCTCCAAATGGGTGCTGGGGAAGTAAATGTGCTGAGCAGCATGTGGTGGAGTATGCTGGATGCAGATGCCTGTGAGACCCCTATGATATCCCCAGTTGATCTTTGGAAAGTACCTGTAGCTAGCATTCTTAAGGCTATACATACCATGGTATCCACTGGGATGGGTTCCCCTCTGTTGGTTCTGGGTCTGAGACAAGGCTAGCATAGATCAACAAATTGCTGCAATATGTCCCTGTCAATGTTGTAGCACTCTACTATCCCCAGATCATGTTGCCCCTGGTAGGTTACCCTGGGTCTGAACATTCTTCTCTTCCTCCTTGGTCTGACACTGTTGTCAGCATTATCTTCCTCACCACACTCAGTCTCTAGCACATACTGATAGATCAAAGCAACAGCAGCCCCTAACATATTTTGTTAGTTTTGTCAGTTTAAAATTCCCGTGAATGTATACACAAGTGGTGTAGAGGTTGTGGGAAAAAAACAGACTGAAAGGTGTTTGCATAGTTTATAGCAGTGTGCTGGGCTCTTGTCTGTGTAATTGGCTGATTCTGATACAGTCCACCTGCCAACTATGGTAGTTCTCCTTGACTGCCTTCCCTCTGCTGTTTCCCCTTCCCCATTTCCTCCCAGTTTAACCCCCGATGCATGCCTAACATACTCGCTGCTCAATTGTGAACAGTTCTGCTATTTCCTGTTTTTTTTTTTTTTTTTAGGTCTGGTGCACGCTGTGCACACCCATTTAGCTTAAAGTAAACACTTTTAAGTAGAACTGGCCCTCCCCTGGATGTGAACACACTCTTCATTTCATGGAATAAGTCAATACAGCCACTGACACACCCCCTTCCTTAGCTGTGCTTAGCTAAGGGCAAACGCAGGCCACCAAGCTCCAATGTGCTTACAGCAAGCATGACACACCCCTTTTTCATGTCATCTGGCTCTCCTGTCTACACAGTGGTGTTAGTGCACCTACACAGTTAGGTGCAGTCTGACACTTAGAAGAAATTTGTGATTCATTTCAAATCCCCACATTTGCATACACCACTACCTTAATCCATAGTTACCACACTTAGACTGGGCCTTTCCCCTTAGCAACTACTATTCCCTGGTATTGTGTTCATTCTGCATGCCATTGACTATATTGACAAAATGCAGATTTCCATTAAAATTGCTTTTTCACATTTTTTTTTAATTTTCGGCATGATCCAATTTGTGCGCCACTGCCCTATGCTTAAAGGGCCGAGTTCGGCCCCCAAAAAAAATAAAAGTTTTATTTTATAAAATTTTAGCTATTTATCATATCAATGGCTATATGTTTGGCCATTGGCATGCCTAAGAATTGTAATACATGCTTTATTTTGAGCTGTCATGCCTCCATTTTGTAATTTGCAGAAATGTGTTCAGCTAGTAGCTGAACACATTTTTGCTTCTTACACTATTCCTGCATGGACACCTGCCTGCTTCCTGAATCACTATTTCACCTAATTTGTATTGTTTTCACCAGCAAATGAGGTAATTAGCATTATTCAGTGGTGTCCATGCAGAAATAGTGCTGCTATGCTCATGCATGCCAGATCAACTGTTTGCTAAATCGCTAGGCGGCCATATTCCATGCAGGAGCCGCTACACTATTCCTGCATGGAATATAAAGTTTAATGAATCCCGGGGTAAATGAATAATATTTAGATAAGAAACGTATAAAAAGGGTTATGCAATTTTGGAAAGATCTTATAGGTATGAGAAACTTTTACAAAAACTGGACATCTTAGTGGATAAGTTTTAAGGATAAATATAAGAAATGTTTCCTGGAATGTCAAAATTCAAAAACAAAAAAGAGTGGAAGAAATACAAAGAAGTATGCTTTTAGAGATTTAGTATGAAATAAGAAAGAATTTTTATTTGAGAGAGAGAGTAGGAAATAAATGAGATGAACCAGGAGAACATTAAAAGGATGTTGTTTAACTTATTACATCTGAGTGATACCTCCAGGTCCATCTGCAGTTGTTAACTCCTACTGCTGCCTCTAGGCATCATATATTTTTTGTTCATATTTACAGCAATAATTCTAAAACCATGCTATGTATAAGTTTTTAAAAGATTTCATCTTAAAGCTTACACAGTGGCAAACTCAGCTGCATTAATATTTGACCTCTGTCTAGTGCAGGCAAATAGATATTAACTGTTGTTTTATGATATTAATTTATATAGCTATAATTTTCACATTTTTTTTCTACATATCTCAACAACCAAATAACACAGACAGAACTCCTTGGCCTCATATGAAAGCTTTGAACTAGATGAATAAAATGCTGATGGTGGCATGTGTGTAATTTAAGTGGTTGCTGAGATATTGTAAGTTGTTTACAACATTTTACAAATACTGCAGCTTATAAAATTTGGTTTAAAACATAGAATCTAAAGAGTACTGCCACTATAAAAATAGTTTGTGCTGAGGAGTTTACCATTTATACTTCTTTCATAATCCTTGTGGTTCCAGAGTTATGAATATTTGTTTAAAATGTGAGAACATAATTTGATTCTGCCAGAAGGCTTAGGCTCCATCCATTGCAAGTTACAGTGCAAGCTTCCTGGCTTGGCACATTATTTGAATAGAATAGTAAAAGAAAAGAAAATAATAATAAGATAAATAAGAAATAAGAAATGAGAGCGGAGAAAGTGTTAAAAGTAAAAAAGAAATAATGAATTGCAATAAAAGCATATATAGAAAAAGCATTTAAAGAAAATAAGATAGAAAGAAAACAAAAGTGGAAAGTTAACAATTTTTAAACAGGATAATGAAGACCTGGAAAAAGTAATAACACTGAAGAAAGGAATAATGTGCTAAAAATGGTAAATGTTGAATCAGTAACAGGATTGGATGGCATAGAATATCATATGTATAAATGGTTCCCTATCAGAAGCCTGAAACACTATAAGCCTGAAAATCAAAATCCTGAAAACTAAAGCCTGAAAATTCAAAATCCCGAAAACCCAAAATCCTGAAACTCACAATCCTGAAAACACAAATAATGCTAATATGTCACTATAAAGACACTAATATCTACCAACTGACCCTGACCCTAACCCTAACCCTAAGGTCCGTCACTATCGCACACTCACCTGACCCGCGCCCTAACCCTAACTCACTTAAACCGCCCCTAACCCCAATATTTGTCACTATTGCATACATGGCTAACCTGCGCCCTAACCCTAACTCACTTAAACCGCCCCTAACCCTAACATAAAACCAACCGCACACTTACCTGAACCCAACACATGACCTAACACCACAGGGCTAACAATAGCAAAGCCACAATGACGTCAGTTTGTCCATTTTGTGTTTTCAGGATTTTGAGTTTCAGGATTTTGGGCTTTCGGGATTTTGAATTTTCAGGCTTTAGTTTTCAGGATTTTGATTTTCAGGCTTATAGTGTTTCAGGCTTCTGATAGGGAACCGTATAAACACATGTTAGAGTGGCAGAAAAAGTACTTCATGGAAGTATTAAATGAATGGTTAGAGAAAGGTTTTGGGCAAGAAGAAATAATTTTAGGCAAAGAACAAATAGAACACATTTAGGAAATTATGCATCTATTGACTGTAACAGTCAAGACAAAGCCCCTGACAACTCTGGAATTCTGAATGCAAGTATTCAGCAATCTGAGGATCTGGATTGTCTAGAAGGAAACAAAAAAGCAAGAAAGGAAGAAGTTCTCAACAAATAACAAGGAAGAAAAAGAAAATGATTAGGGTCTGCAAAATAAAGAGAATAGGTACTAAAAAGGACACAGATTGTTATGTAACAGACAGGTTACAGGGAATGATAATATTTGTTTGTCAGAAAACCTTCAATCTACAGAAAAAGGCATAATTTTTCTAAAAGAGAAGGTAGAAAAACAGGCAAGGGGCAGGTGAAAAGGAAGAAATCAAAATCCAGTGTGGAAGGACTGAAGAACATTACTGTAAGAAAAAAGAAGAGGACAGCAGATGTTGACTACATGGATCAAGCTCTGGATTTACAATGCCTGCTGGATGAGAATTTAGTACACAATGAAAACAGTGGGATTAATAAGACTAATGGTGGTGAAGATCTATCTTTTATAACAACTGATAGAGCAGATATTATTGTATTAAAAGTTGAAGATTCTTCAGAGCTGGTCAGCAAAGATATTCTTGTAATTGGAGATTCAGTTATTAGAGGAACTGATACTTATACTTGCAGAGAAGATAATGAACATCGAATAGTGTTATGCTTACCAGGAGGAAAATAGAAGATGTGAGACAAGCCTTGGAATGCCTTAATGTAAAGAAGCATGGATTTGTTTTTATTCATATCAGTACAAATGATCTCATCCACAAGGATTCTCTGACTGTTAGTAGGAACTTACAGCCCTTTTAGATAGTATAGCTTGTACTGGTGTTAGGATATATTTTTCACAAATCACCTATAGAAAAGATAGTCAGGCCACCATGAATGAAAAGATTTTGGGTCAATACCTACATGGGAAAAAAAAAATCTGTTTTAAAAGATGGAAATGCATAGAGTATCCAAACCTAATTTTGAGTAAATATGTTCAAATAAGATGGTGTGCATTTGTCAAGATCAGGGAAGAAAAATTTTGCAGCAGATATTTTGCAATGTTTTACAAACAATAGGTAGGATTTTTGCCAGGTTGAAAATGTAACAGTTCCCAGATAGCAGCAGTTGATTCATCTCTGATATTTGTTAATGCTAGCAGCTTTAACAATAATGTTTTTATTGGAAAATTTGCTATGTTCCCACAAGATTGATGTTGTTATTGTTTGTGAAACATGGCTAACAAACAATGACTGGAAACCAGTTTGGTCGGGGTATAAATGGTTTTACCATAACAGACATTCTAACAAAAAATCAGGTGGAGGTGTTATGATAGGGATTAAAGATAGCTATGACATCAGTGATTATTGCATGTTCAGTGATAACACCAATACTGCAGACTGTGTAACTGTGACAATAAAGACAACCCTGGAACATATAACAATTGCTGGAGTGTATAGACTACCAAAGTGAAGAGCAGATGACACAGAGGAATTCATACATTTCTTGTATGAAACACAGGAGCGAAGAATAATAGTAGCTGGGGGCTTAAATTTACCAGTAACATACTGCAATGATATTGATTCAACAACATTAGTAATTAAATTATTCACAACATATATTTAGGAACAACAATTGCTTCAGATTGTAAAAAAAAAACATACTAGACATTGTTTGTGTTCCTAAAGAAATTACTATTACTTCAAGTCAAGTTTTACCACTGTTGATGAGCAATGATCATGGGGTTATAAAGGTTAATTTGTTGCTACATAATTCTGCCAAACTGAAATCTAAACCAATGCACAGAAGGTTAATTACAGATTATTTGGAAGTGAAACAGTAAAACTAACTGGAGTGAGGTCAGTGGAAAATGGAAGATGGAATGTGAAAAGTTTTGAAAGAGAATTTGCTGGAGTGCAAAAAATAAAAAAATGTTTAACATCAGGATCTAGGCATACAACGTCAGGGGATATATTTCAATAAGAACAAGATATTTGTTTAAGGTAAGAGACAAAACATATGAGAAATGGAAGATAGGTTGAACTCTAACTTTGAAATCTGAAACAAACAAGCTGGAAAAACAGATTAAGCATAGTCTGAGACAAGACCAAGAAACAATTGAAGAAAATGTATATAAATATATTGAGCATAACAGGAAACCTTTTTATAGACACATAAGATGTGGAAAGAGTAAAGACATACAAATTGATTTATTCTCAGACACACCAGATTATAGGTACATTTATAAAATCTTATGCAAAACAGTCTGGCTCCATAAAAGGGTGATAAGTTGTCCTAGTGACATCCAGGTAACCTCAGATACTGGAATCAAATTAGATTATATTTAAAAAGACCTGTGCAAACTGGATCCAAACAAAGCACAGTGAGGAGGTGGAATTAGTAACAATAACCTGAGAACACTTCAGCAAGAACTTATGGTATTATTATATCTATTATTCACTAGTCATATAAATATGGGGAGATTCCTCAGGATTGAAGACATGAGCTTATTAAACTTGCCTTTAAGAGGACAGGGGAGTAGGACAAATCCAGATTCATATAGACCCTTCAGTCTACTTTCATGTTGTGGAAAAATAATGGAGAAGGTAATATCGGATAAGTTATTGTCTGAATTGGATAGGTTGGGACTTGAAACCATATATCAGCATGCATATTTTGAAAACAGATCTATTGCCGCCTAGTAACATGATGTTCTATAACAATATAATAACAGCTATGAATGAAAAATTGTGATGTCATTTATATAGATTTAACTTCAGCATTTGACAGGGTCATACATAAAACGCTGATCAATTAATTAGAACAACTAGGTATTGATGTAGTCTTGATAAGATGGAAAGTTGCATGGCCTACAAATAGGACATGGCAAGTATCATACATTAACTGGACAGGTGAAATTCTTGGTTACAGTCAGGGTGTCCCATAGGGCTCTGTCCTAGGCTCTTACATGTTTAGATTGTATCTTTCGGACCTAAATTTTTCATCTGAGGTGTTCTACAGTCTATATGCAGATGACCTGAAATTGGGTAAACTGATTACATGTGTTACAGATAAGACATGTCTGCATAATAACTTGACTAAATTGATCATTTGAGCACAGGAGGATAATAAGCTGAGAAATGCATCAAAAAGTAAGCATATGAAATTTGAGAGACATAAATTGAAAGGTGAATATTTAATACAGCACACAGTGGTTAAAATGTATACTCATATAAGGACCTTGGTATATGGATAGATCCAGCTGACTTACAGGGTTGGTAAAGTCAAGAAACAGATATAAAGAGAAGACTGCATGGCTGCTCTAACTCCCAGGTAAGAGACTTTTTAGGCAGTTCTACATTCTGTAGAAGCACTGCTAGTGAAAACTAGAAATCAATATTTATCAGCTACATGGTTGTCTAAATATGAATTGTCTTTCTAATCATATTAACCGACTGGTTAATGATAGTTATGGAACCATAGGTTGTATAAAAATATTCATAAAGTATAGGAAATCAAAAAGGATGAAGTCATTGTTTGTTAGTTTTATTTATTTATTTATTTATTTAAATTTGTTGACCGGGAGTGTCCGACTGGACGAAGGTCCATTTTCAGCGGAGGCCCTGGGAGAAAAGCTCCACAGTTAAAATAAACAGACAGTATTTACATTGGATTGCATAGTGATTAACAATTTACATAGCAATTACTTACAACAGATGAAGAACATAGTACATCAGTAGACAACTAAAATCTTTATCTGTGAAGTGCACACCAGACATTAACAAATGTTACAAGAAGAAGAAGTCTGTGCTGTATAATAAGTACTGGCTTATGAGCATCTGAGCTTGCTATAATCAAGGTAGTTAGTGGAGTGGAAAGAAAGGTAGTGGTTGGATGGGGTGGATGATATTAGAGTAGGAGTTGCAAGGGCATAGCCAGCATGTTTTTAGTTGTGCTTTTAGTAAAGTTTTGAAGTGGGTGCATGATGGTATGGAGGTAATTGTGGGTGGGAGTGAGTTCCATAATTTGGCTATGGTGCAAGAGAATAGTGCTTCACCAGCGGAGTTATTGACTTTAGTGATCTGCAAGTGATTTTTGCTGCTGGATCTTAGTGGTCTGGTGATGCAATAGGGTTGGAGTAGATTCTGGAGGGATGGGACATTTAGTGGATGGTTTACTAGTTTGTGGGTGAGTGAGAGTTGATACCATTGAAGGAGGTGAGGGAGTTCAAGCCAGCCCAGTTCAGCAAGTGAGAGACAGTCGTGACTACGGTAGGATGCCCCTGAGGCGAATTTGGCGATTTTGTTGTAGCAGGTCTCTAGCTTGTTTATATCACATTGCCTTAGGTTGGTATATATTGGAGAGGCATAAAGTAGGGTGGAGATAAGGTGGGAATTTGCTATTGAAATCTTTGCTGCTTTGGTGAGAAATTGCTTATTTCTGTATAATATTCCTAGTTTTTTGTGGACTTTTTTTATAGTCATGGATATGTGAGTGCCAAATTTTAGTTTATTGTCTATTTCCACTCCTAGCAATTTGGTATGTTCAGTTGGGTATATAGTGGTGTTGTCTTTTGCCGTGATGTTAAAGTGAGAGTTGTTTTGAGTATGTTTGATGGGTTGGAAGATGAGTAGTTTAGTTTTGTTTGGGTTGAGTATTAATCAGGCATCGGATAACCATGTTTCAACAGAGGAAAAGGCTTCCTGTGTGACTTTTTGCAGTTTTGGTAGGGACTGGGCTGAGCAGATGATGGGTCGAGTCATCTGCGTATTGTACGAGTGTGCCATGTTTGGTGGCAGAGGCTAGATTATTGGTGTAAACCAAGAAGAGTAGGTGTCCAAGGATGGATCCTTGGGGAACCCCTATAGAGACAGATAGTTGGGGAGATATGTCATTCTGCCATACAATGGATTGTTGGAGGTCAGACATGTAACTCTGAAACCAGTTGGTGATTGATTGTGAGAAGGATAGGTTATTGAGGACAGAGATAAGTTGTTTGTGTGGGACTATGTCAAATGTTTTAGATAGGTCTAGGAAAGTAGCAGAGGAGAGATAGCCATTGTTTTTATGCTGAAGGATAGTGTTAGTAAAGGAGAGTAAGGCAGTGATGGTGCTATGGTTTGGTCGGAAACCATGCTGAGTACTGGAAAGGAGGTTGTTAGTAAGGAGGTAGTCTGAGACCTGAGAGTGTATGCATCTCTCTAGTATTTTGGAGAGTGGAGAGAGAATAGCTATGGGGCAGTAATTGGTTAGTTCTGTGGAGGGTCCGCCTTTGTGGAGGGGAATTATATGTGATACTTTCCACAGTGTGGGAACGTAACTTTCTGACAGAGATCGGTTAATCAAGATGGATACTGGGTAGGCCGGAGCATCAGCTGCGATTTGTAGGTATTCACTTGGGAGGCTGTCTGCTGCTAATTTGGTGGGTTTAAGTTTAGTTAAGAGTTTTTTTTATGTTGGAAGTAGGTACAGGAGAAAAAGAGAAGGCAGTGGGGAGATTACTAGTTAAAGGTGTGGGTTGGAGGTGGGTTGTGTTGTTTAGCTAGTGATAGTATGGTTTGGGTGAAGTGTGTGTTGAATGAGGAAGCCATATTTTCTGAGGAGTGAGGGATGTTGGGGGGGGGTACTGACTTTACCTGGGTGGAGGATGGAGTTTATGGAGGACCAGAATTGTTTGGGGCTGTGTTGTGAGGAGTCTAGGGCAGACTGGTAGTATTGGGATTTGTCCTGTTTTATCAGCTTTTTGACTCTATTGCGTAGTTATAGGAATTTCTGTCTAGCTGAGGGGGTTTTGGTTTTGCACCAGTGCTCCCAGGCTTTATCCCTGTTTTTCATTTCTGACTTAGTGGTTTTCTGTAGCCATGGGGAGTGTTGTGCTTTGGTTCTGGAGAATCTTATGGGGGCATGGTAATTAAGGATGTTCAGGAAGGTAGTATTAGAAAATTCAACTGCATCATCTAGACTGAGGTACTTTAGAGGATGTCAGTTACATTCTTTGAGGGATGAGATGAATGTGAGTGGGTTAAAGTTTAGTTTTTTATGTATTTGACAGTAGATGATAGGTTTAGCTTGGTATAGGTATTTTTTGAGTAGGAATGTTGGGGAGTGATCACTGAGGCTATCTGATAAGCAGCCTGTTATATATGACTGGGGGCTTTTACTGACTAGTATCCAATCCAGGGTAGTGTGCTTGGTGGAGTTTTTATTTATCCTGGTTGGTGACTGGACTAGTTGAGTGAAGCCATTAAGGTGTACATGATAGGTTGGATTGTTGCCAGAACAGGATTGCCAGTCAATATTGAAATCACCTAAGATGATAGTTTCTTGGGGGAGATGGTGGGTAGACCAGCTGAGGAGGTTTTCTATGGGAGGGATGTTTTGGCCAGGTGGGAAGTAGCATCCAATTATGTTGATGGTTTTGTTTTGGTTAATTTTGAGGTTGGTATATATTATTTCTTCATTGCCTATTTGTGGAGCTGATGATTTTAAGATCTGGATGTTTAGATGCTGTTTAAATATTATAGCTACACCACCTCCTTTTTTGATTAGCCGGTCTACTCTTAGTATGCTGTAACCTGTAGGGAGTATTTGCTGACTGGTAATGTGAGGTTTTAGCCAGGTTTCTGTCAGGATGACTATATCTGGGGAGTACAAGTCTATGGTGGCATGGAGTTCATGGACTTTGTTGGATATACTTCTAATATTTAGGCATAGTAGAAGGAAGTCACTTAGCTTTCTATTGGCTGTAATATGGGAGAAGTTGTGGTTTCTAGTCTGATTATGAAGATTGGGGTTGGAGATGGTAAGGCCAGGGTTGGGGTGGATGTCTCCACTTAGGGCTAGTTTTGATAAGCATGAGATTATTAGTTTTCTCAGTTTTTGAATGTGTTTGATTATAAGGGAAACTTTATGATTGTGCTCTGTGGGTAATAGGTATGGTGGGAGGGTTACTATGTTAAGTTGTAGGGATGCTTTATGTTTGAGTAATATAGTTGGTAGAATATGTGGGATCCTGTGGTAGAATATATAACTGAATAGTTACATTAGACCCAAACTTGAGTATGGGATAACAATATGGAAACCCTATAAGAAAACAAAAATGAGTAAACTGGAAAGAGTACAGCAGAAATATACTAAGGGCATCTGTGGATATGAAAATTTAAGTTATTATGAAAGACTAAAATATCTGAACTTGTTCAGTGCCTCTTATAGATATTTAAGAGGAGATCTTATTCAGGTATATGGTGCATTCACAGACAGCTACCTCTGGCAATGTTTGGGGTTATATATTACTAGAGAATCATTTGAAAACCTATGTAGAAAATTCTATAGGAATGAGAAGTGCACTAATTGGTTCTCTGACAGAGTAGCTGATACATGGAATAGACTAGCAAAGTACATTAAAGGAAGTACTAGTCTGGATATTTTTAGGAATAGCCTGGACACTTATTATGGGGACAAGTGTTTTGGTATATTGGCAAGCTAGAAGGGCATTAATGCCCATGCTTGAAATATTTTTTTTATGTATGCATTTATATTTGTATGTATATGTGCTGGACTTATGACATTTATATAGAAAAAGGGGGGAACGAGGGCATACAAAGTTTAAGTCTGATAGTATTAAATAATTCTGATTATAAGATTTTCATGAAATATTAAAAAAGAAATTGGAAAATTAAATACAATTTTAAAAAGAAACAATATTTGGGAAAAAAGAAGTCAAGAGTTATTAAGGATAACAGAAATTGTAGATGATATAATGAATAGGATCACAAGTTAAAATCATGGCACATGATTTATATAAAGCATTTGACAGGATACAACATGAAATTTTATGGGACATAATGAAAGAATATAATATAAGTGAAAAGATATTTAAAGTATTTGTTTCAGCATATGAAAAACAATAAAGTAAAAGCTGACTTACAGGGTTGGTTAAGTCAAGAAACAGATATAAAGAGAAGACCGCATGGCTGCTCTAACTCCCAGGTATGAGACTTTTTAGGCAGTTCCTCATTCTGTAGAAGCACTGCTAGTGAAAACTAGAAATCAATATTTATCAGTAACATGGTTGTCTAAATATGAATTGTCTTTACTTAATAACCATTCTTTACTGCTTATTAGATGCCCACCTCTTAATCCTGCTTCTTTAATTCTATTAAAACTCTATATTTGTTGCCAAAACAAGAAGACATGGTTACGTGTGTCAAACATAAGATGGATGCTTCATACATTTCAAAGGGCGACAGTTTTGTAGATATGGTGGCTAGTCAAGCTGCATTGTATTATCCTGTTCAGACTTCATTTTAGTAACAATTATATGAAAGCAATGCAGCTGTTTCTTTACTGGAATTGCTGTCTTATCAGATCAGACTGATG
Source organism: Protopterus annectens (assembly GCF_019279795.1). NCBI lineage: Eukaryota > Metazoa > Chordata > Ceratodontiformes > Protopteridae > Protopterus > Protopterus annectens. The sequence continues at coordinate 1,038,557,827 of NC_056735.1, forward strand.
ACTGTAAAAGCGTAAAGTGGATCCATGATGGCTTCAGCTGCTCTCCAGATTCATTGTGGTGCCATTGAGACAGGAGACTGGTAGCCCATGTTCTGTCTAGTTTAAAAGGTTTGGGACAACCACTTGCATTTTTGTTTATGAAAAAATGTAGTAATGAAACCAGTTTTGACTGATTGTATGTCCCTTACACTGCATAGGTCATTCAGCATTTTATTAATAGACAGATTTATTTGTTTATAGAGTCCAATGTGTCAAAAAGTGTTCCTGTCCCTACACAGTCTTTGAAAAGCCATGGGGGCCTTTTTTTGTATACAGTGTGATCTCACTGAACTTTACAGACACAAACATTTAAAAATGTCTTGATGATTGCTGATGTTTTTTTCTGGATAGGATGAAGCTTTCCCATGTGCTAAAATTATGCAACTACTATTGCCAAAAAAGCTGTTATTTGAACTGATACCCAGATTTGGTATTCCTTGTTGCATCCAGTCTGACAAAGGTACACATTTTACAAGTCACATGATCCAAAAAATAAAATTTTAAATATAAATGTACGTCATTGCCCACACAGATCCCAAGTTTCGGGAATTTTTGAGAGGATGAAAAAACAGTAAAAGGCACTCATCTGAGAAATTGTTGCCATTTCAGTCATTAAAAAGTATATGACTTCAGTGATGCTTCCTATCATCAAATGAGTGAATTTGAAGGGAATGATATAAAGAAGGGAAAATGTTCACTGGCTATCTTATTTTGGAATCCATTTTAGTTCAAGATGGTTCCTCATAGTTTTAGTCTGTTTTTGATGATCTATTTCCTGCCATCATGAATAATGCCAACAAGTATAGTGCCATCATAGAAATTTCTAATGTGGAAGCTCAGAACTTGTGCCTAATAAGGAAAAGCACAGATAATGAGTCAGCAGATTCTTAGTTAACAAATATAATGCAAAGGGTTCAGTTTTAATTGGTCAGTGGCTATAGTTTGATAGATACAATATATTCTGTCTTGACATAAAAATAATAAGAAAAAATGAAGTTTCTTGTGCTCTGGGAGACAAGATCTTGATTGTTTAGTCTCTGATGTGCATGTGTTCTGTGCAATAAAAAGACTTCTCAGCTGAACTACATTGTGTGAAGTTAGTTTGTACTGTAACACAACAGAACTATCCCTGTCACGGTAGGCTGATGACTGAAGTTTGTAAATACTTGCAATTGCTGCTAAACAGAACTCTCATGAGTGATATGACTTTACAGTGCAGTCAGTAGTGGTGACTGGACAACTCCACACCTCACCCTTTTAGTTTTTCCTTGTCTTCCTGGCTACTACCATAAGAGCTTGGGGCATGATGATATTAGTATAACCTACAAGATACAAAAAAATCACTGTCAAAAATTCAGCAACAAAAACAAACAAAAAAAAAAGATTTTTATTGGAATAGTAATTATTGTAATCCTATTAAATTATTTTATTATTTTCTGACAGTGCATACAGAACATTTGCTCATTAACCTGGACATAGACTTCTTTTCAGATGTGACCTGGGGCCACTATATGGTTTAGTGATTTGTTTTCTTAATTCACATAGTTGATAAACACAGGCAAAGGGAATCTTAACATGGACTACAGGACAAATCTCATCAGCAGATCACATCCCTAATTATTCACTTGCAAACACCCTGAAGTCATGCATAACTAACTATTCCACAAAAGTAATATTTCACAATCTTAACAAATCTATTTCATGGTTTAAAACAAACATATTACATAGCTGGTGCTGTCAATCATGTTGTGTTGACTGTGTTTTAAATTGCTTTACCAATGTGTGTGTGTGTGTGTGTGTGTGTGTGTGTGTGTGTCTGTCTCTCTACACACACACACACACACATATATATATATATATATATATATATATATATATATATATATATATATTTATAGGTTTACTATGACAACATTGAAGTGGATTCAGTCAAATCCACTTTAGATGAAGTCCGGAGGCCAAACGGCAACAATTTTGAGCCTGACATTCTCAAAGTACAAATCTCACCCCTATCTCGACCCATGTTAAAGCCTGCTCCAAGGTCGAAGCCGAGACGTAGTTCAACAATGTCAGAATTCGACATTGTCACTTTCGAGGAAATGGGTAGATGATTCCATCATTCGAATGAGTCCGCTTCAACATCACCATAGTAAATCAATATATATATATATATATATATATATATATATATATATATGTCTATATATATATATATATATATATATATATATATATATATATATATATATATATATATATATATATATATATATATATATATATATATATATACACACACACACACACACACACACACACACACACAATATTTATCTACCCGTATATATATATATCACAAATTCAAATCTTTACTTGCATTTCAATCCATGAAATTAGAATGAGGTGTATTGTGGTGGAAAGTACAGGCATTCGATGTAGATTGACTTAAGATAGCTGAGTTATTGAGCTGGGGGAATATGGTCTATGCTTGTATTGTGCAGTTACTCACTAAGATACTCTGTAACTTCCCTGTTCCTCAATGACCCATGGGAAAGCATGTCAATAAAAGTTTTAATTAAGTATTCCATGATATGGTTTGATCAATATGTCTGATTAACTGGTTCTAGACAATTATTATTCCTTTCCTTTCAGTATAAGATGGCATATAGAAAATAGTTTCCTATGCTCATATATATCTTGAATATGGTGAATCATGGACTGCCACTTAGCTACCACAACATCATTGTTATGTGGAGTATTTGATAATACAACACAGTAAATATTTTTGTTAATTGTTGCATCCCAAGCTTCTGCAATTTTTATTTATTTTTCTTCTGTATAGTTCCTCAATCTTCTTTCTGAGGCCTACATAAAGGCGACAAGGAGAAGAGAGCTGACTGTACTAACAAATGGAAATAATCGTTTTACTCTGTATGCTTTCACTTTCATTTTAAAACAGGATCCACATCTACAAAAAGTACTACATTTACCCATTGCCATTGTATATACCAAGACGTAATGGTATAGATTTCAGTGCAGTTAAGTTATATGATGCCATAAGCCTAATGTAAATTTTAGCTGCAAATCCAAGGCACATTCTGCATCAACACAACTTCCTTACATCTTATGACCAGAAGTGTGGACACCAAATGAATGAATGACACAGTGACAGATCTAACTAATTTATCATGCACCAAAAAAACATGATTACTTCCATCTTACCCCTCATCAAGTACCATACATCAAGATAATGTTTGGCTCACTGCATTTGTGTAATATCCGCCAATTAAGTTAGTTGGATCCTTCATTAGGGTGACGTGTTTAACTGCTTATGCAAATCAATCCCAAGAGTTTCTCTTTTTAGTTGCTGTGGATCCACCAAGTATGCTGACCCTTGCTACAGCCTCCCTAACTTTATCTTTTCAGAGTTATACTCCTCATTGTTGCAAGACAGAGCTTTATGTAACGAATCTAGCATTAAATGGCAGCCCACTCTGCATTTCTTATTAATGTGCCATGCTGGGTGCTTACCTGTACTACAGATAGTTAAACAACAGAAAAAGTGGTACACAGTAAGGATACAGCCACCAGACTTTTCACTATGACCTGGAATGTCATTCCTGTCATTGCTTACCAGCACCAATTCACTAGACATTTATTTATTTTGAATTTGTTAAGCGAGTAGGGCACTTGGCCCCGTTGGATCCATTGCAGTTTCAGCCCTGGGAAATCACAGTAGATACATTATAGTATATGCAGAGTGACTGAAACAACACAGTATATGCATGGATTACATATAGGGTGGCAACAGAGTTGGCATGATGAAAGAATTACAATCAAAAATATAGTCAGAGCAAAGTGTGTAGACAGAAGAAGGGAATGAAGGGGTTAAGTTATATGACCAGAGATATAACAGTTGCATTTTCCTGGAGTCATGAAATGTGATTTTATTTGTGAACAGAAAATGGGGTAAAATGAGTGCTCTACTTAAGCAGCATTAAACATACTCATTAAAATGGGTCTACTTCATATGATCGAAATTTCATTTGACTGATATTCATTTGACTGAGGCCATGTAAACTAAAGTTCATAACAGTGAAAACTCACTTGACTGAAATGCATAACACTTGACACCATACAATGCTAAATTTCGACATAGTAGTGGCAGTGTGAATAAGGTATGTAAAAGCTATATGCCCTTTTCCGCACTCTAGTGTGATTCTGGAGTTAATATATATAGTTGGGGGGTGTGGAGGGCAAAGCCCCCAACAGTGGGGGTGTGTGGGGTGTAGCCCTCCCACATAGTTTGGGTATAAATTTTGTTCTGAAAAGAGTAATTTATTAGACTTGTAAGAATCCATGTCTATGGTTCAAAATATTTAAAATAGATGGGGAGCTATGCCCCCACACCCCCGAATGTGGGAGGCTGTGCCCCCCACCCTCCTACTATATATACTAACTCCAGGATTGCACTACAGTGGGGAAAATGGCACATAGCTTTTACTTACCTTATACACACTGCCACTGCTATTTTGAAATTTAGCATTGTAAGATGTCACTGTTATGAGTTTCAGTCAAGTGAGTTTTCAGTGTTATGAATGTTAGGTTATATGGTCTCGGTCAAATGAATTTCAGTCAAATGAAATTTCAATCATATGAAGCAGACCCATTAAAACAACTGGCTCTTTTGATTTTTTTGTGTTTGGAACTAGCAGCTCCCTCTTGTGTTTATCAGTGGTACTTCTTAAAATAGTCACATTAAGCACAAAATCAAAGCTGTGTAATACATTTCAAATTGATCTTCCCAATGGCAAAATGGTACTTACAAAGACAGTATTATTGTTATTCATTTCAACCACACTATGGAAGATTTTGCCAACTGCATCTCAGTCTACAAAAATTGCAGTACATGCTCACCAACACCAATATTAAAAAACATCTTGAGGGATTATCACACACATAGACACACACACACACACACACACACACACACACACACACACACACACACACACACACACACACACACACACACACACACAGCTCCATAGTACTTACCTGCCATGATGATAATGGCCCTGTTCTTGCTGTAGGAATGAAATTGTGTACATGTACATTTTTTTTAATTTACTCCCAAAATGGGACAGTAGGAGTTACTCTTTGAATCGCCCTACTGTGCTATTCTGAATCCAGTGGGAAGTTTAGAGAAATACATCTAGATAATTAACATTAACAATCATATCATCTTAGCCTTAATATCATCAGGCAGCGGTTGAAGCCTAATCCAGCAATACCTCCTCATCCCTAGAAGAAGCATCTGCTGCATCACAACTACCTTTAATAGAATGATGAATGACTTGAGAGGAAGTCGCTAGCAAGGAAAGAACAGAAATTTCATCCTCAGAGTCTGGAAATCAGAAAGAAGTTGACAGGCCTGAGAAAGGACAGCCGATACATACCTAGACATGTGGGTCTGATAGTTAATAGCCCTAAAAGCTAGGGTAGCAGAACTGTAAAGCTTTTTATCCAGCCATTCCATAATTCTGCTATCTTTGTCAGAAGGCAATAACTTGGGTGAAGGAAACAATTGAGATGGCTTATCAGAGGCTATAGACACTACAGAAGGATCAGCAGCAGGGCAGTTATATAAAAAATAGCCCTCAGACACCATATAAAGCCTGTCAGGTTTCTTGGGAGTAGGGGGGCAGAGAATCAGGCACATACGCGGCATTGGAAAAAGCATCCAGCAAATGAGCCAACACAGGTGGAATAGCCACAGGCTTAGGAGGTTCCAACTGCAGCAACTGATAGTATCTCTTATGGATATCAGAGACCTGAGCACAATCCCACTTAAAAAATCCATCATCTTAGACAGTGTGACCTCAAAGGACATTTCCTCAAAAGGAACATCAGGGCTAATAGATTCCTCCTCCTCTGACCCATAGTCCAAAGGAGAAGGAATTTGAGTAGAATACAATCATCAATTCATCATCAGAATCCGACTCATCCTCTGAAGAATCCTGTTTCCTAGGCCTTTTAAGGGGAGTAGAGGACCAAGGAGAAGCAGAAAACAAACCCCTTGAGGAGGCTTTAAGATCATTAAATCAGTAAATAATCCCTGAGTAAAGGCATGCTAGTCACTTTGCAGATCTCTAGGAACAGGAGAAACATGCTTAAGTTTTTGTTTCTTTTTTTAAGGGAATGTCCCCTCAAAACATTGAGAAGGGTCAGACCCAGGACAACAGTCGAGAACCGTAGTAGGAACTTCTTCCACAACTAAAACCTGGGGAGCTCTCTCTAGGCCTCTCAGAAAAAATCAACAATAGTTCCCCCTGAATGTCCAAAATGGATGCCTGCAAAGTGTCTTTGGATGTGCTGTCAGACGGATCCTCACTGGCCTCAAACACAGTCACGGCAGAGAAATGCAACAACATAGCCGGGCGAGCCTCCAGGTTTGTAACGACCTCAGGAGAAACACCTGGCAGAGGCTGGACAGCGAGTCCTTCTTCTTCTTCCCTAACAGCTATATCTCAGGGTAGGAGATTCCTTCCATTGTATCTTTAGTGATAAACTTAAGATGCTGGTTCTCAAGTTACAAGGAAAGGGAAGAAAGTCTATTGCGAAGGGTTTTGGGGGTGAACGTCTGACAGATTGAACAAGGCTTATGGTCATGAGAAACTCCTAGACAAAAAAGACACTTATCATTGCAGTCTTTATGGGAAATATGCCTCCCACACTGGCTTTTACCCTTCCTGTATGACATTAAACACAAGGAGCACAAAACAGGACAAAAAAAAAACAACTGCACACTTTTCTGCAACTGCAAAGAAGTCAGCAAAAAGGCATATGTAGCCACTGGAGAATGAAAATGCATTTAACCGGCAGAAAACAGATGGAGGTAAACAGACCGATGGTGAACAAATACATTCAGATTTGCAGCAAAGAAGTTCTGGCTATGGTAGGCCTGAACATCACCTTTATGCCCTATGCTGTGCAAGGAACATTTGGGTGATGTTTGGCATACCTTTAAAGCAACAGGTGTCTTTGGTAGACTGGCCTGACTTTGCGCTTCCACAGCAGGGAATCCCCATATGTTAAGAATACGGTTCTCAACGATACTAACTCACTACACTTTCTGCTGATCAACTCCCTGCCGAGTACCTACAAAAATCAGCTGATGCTATTGCTTACCCCGTCTCAATACTAATCAATTGAACCATAGTAGAAGCTAAAATTCCCACCATCTGGAAAATATCCTATGTAATCCCACTTCACAAAGGAGGCAGCTCTACTGAATTCTCCAATTATAGGCCAATAGCTATACTCTCTCCACTTGCAAAGATTATGGAAAAATGTATTCATAGACAATTCATGCACCACCTAATCCAAAATCGCCTTATGGCAGACACTCAGCATGGCTTCTGTCCTCATCACAGCACTACTTCAGCCCTCCTAGCCTTTACTAACACCATAAACCATAATTGCAACAATAATTATATATCCTCAGCCCTCTTTTTGGATCTTTCCAAGGCATTCGATATGGTTGATCACCAACTTTTAATCCACACCCTGCAAACATTCTGTCTAGATACTGAAGCCCTCCAATGGTTTCAATCCTACCTGAATGGTCGACAGCAGGCTGTCCTCTGGCAGAACAAACTCTCTAACCTTCTACCTAACACCCTCGGAGTACCACAAGGCTCTATACTAGGGCCCTTGCTGTTCTCCATCTTCATTAACGACCTTTATACTGTCATCCCAAAAGTCAGCTGTATCCAATATGCTGATGACTCTACTCTGATTTGCTCAGCCACATCTCCAGTAGAGTTATGGTCAGCTACCCAGACCACCTTTAATACAATAGAAAACTGGCTTTCTGAACATCATCTGACCCTAAATCCCAAAAAAACTAAAATGCTGTTATCTTCACCAACACGTAGGTCTACCGCTTTCACCTTTACCATAAAATCAAATGATGGCACAATAATCTCCCCTGACCCATCTACAAAACTATTAGGTGTCATCATAGATAATAATCTCAAATTTGACCTACATGTTAACCAAACTATCAAAACCATCAATAAAAAACTAGGGTCACTTTACAGAATAAAAGCCTTCCTAACCCCTCCAGCTAAAATTGCCATAGCTCGCTCTCACCTTCTTTCAACCCTTCTGTATGCATCCCCTCTACTTTCGAATTTGAACAAGACTGTCCTTAACAAACTCTCAATTTGCTACAACCACATTGCCAGGTTTGCCACTGGGCTGCCTTTTAGGACACATCATTGCATCAATCTAAATCAGCTTGGTTGGCTTGAACTACCTAGCCTAATCCAGTATAACCAACTGATTATGGCCTATAAAATCCTCTATAATCCGGACAATACCCCTGCACTTAAAAATATTATCACCCCCTATAACAATCCTAGACCGCTTCGATCCTCTAAGAAACTACTAATTCAGACTAGCAAAATTAATAACACAGCTGGTGATTCTCTCTTTGCAAACTCTGTAAGTAGATCCTGGAACTCACTTCCAGCTGATATTACCTTACTTTCCACCTTAGGTCAATTTAAAACTAGACTCAAACAACATTTGTCACTTAACTGGCTATGTCAATGTATCAAGCCTGGCTAACTCGAATGTGTAAAAATCTGTTAACCAGTTTACTGTGTAATTTAATTTAACCCTGACTTGTGCTCAGGACTAACTTTAACCTGTGGAACTTAACTTGCTTACTTATGTAATCTCTGTAAATAATCTGTTTGTAATATGCAATGCTGGTATTATGTAATGCTGTATCTGCTTACCCTTGGAGCTTTTCTCCCCGGGCCTCCGCTGAAAATGGACATGCATCCAGTCGGACTATCCTGGTCAACAAATGTAAAATAAATAAAAATAAAATAAATACTGCAGCAGTGAGTGTAAGGACATGCTCTGAGACTTATTAGTCAACCGTTATTTCTTGCAACAGTGCTCATTTGCAACCAATCATAAACCCTATGTCAGTAAGAGAAGCAAAATAAACAATAATATTTCTCTGCCAGTTTTAAAATTGAGCCTGCTCTTATTATCTTCTGGGGCAGTGACTTGAGCAGTACACAGAGTCATAGCTAATTTGACCGCATTTGGGTTGAAAACCATAATGAACACAGAGAAGCAACAAGTGACTACTGCTAAAACATGATCAGCAAACAGTGTGATCCATATAAGAGGTGTAAATTTGCAATTACTAATAATACTCAACTAACCGCCAGTGCAGTGCATGATGGGAATTGTCTGGTCCACTAACAAGACTTGTAACTAGTACATGTACAAGATTACCAGTAGGAAAATGCATTGCACTTGCCTATAATGTCTCTTAGGCAAACCTCTGGGCCATGGAAGGCATAATGAGACCATCAAAGTCTAATGAGGGGTCCCCTGAAGAAGAGGGTCCCTACTGGGCCAAAGAGGTCCAGTTGGCTTAAGGCTGACTCTGCACAGTTAGACAATAGTATATTCTGTGCTCTTCTGTCATGTGGACACGTAACTGTTCACATTACCCTTAGAGAAGTATTATAACAGAATTTATATTATGTACTGAAAGGTGCCATGTCCCAAGACACAAGAAATAAGGTATTTGTCAAGCATATATCTTTAAAACTGAATATAAAACAACCCACTATGATAGGAATGTAAACTTACAGAAATGTTATTATATCTACCAAAGATGAAATAACATGTCAGTGCAAACTTTTTTGATGAAATGCTGGACTAAAAAAATTCAGATTTTAATAACTTGTATATTTATGAACTTTCTGCAAAAAATTTCAAGACTGGATTAAGGAACTAAATCATGCCCTATTTCATTTCCAGTACAGTGTACGTATTCTGATTTGTTTCTTTGACTTGACCAAATATGTTCACTTGGTTTATTTTTTGAGTCAGCAGTAGTTACTACCACTTATATTAGGTTAGACGACTGAGTGAATTTATATACCTGGGTTGAAAATATATACTTTGATGATATAAATTCAAAAATGTATTAAAAATAACTTTTGATGGGAATATTATTGAGTGCAATTACTGTCCTTTAATGGGCTATATAATGCTGAAAAAACAATAACGTATGCTATATGCATTAAACAAAATGTTGCTTTTTTTTATGGACCAATACATTTTTTCTTTGTTCCTGTAAAGTAAGTAGAATGTTTAGGGTTAAAATACAGAGGGCTATGTAACTCTAACCTGACCAGAGGGCAGTGACAATTCTTTCAACAGTTACAAGATGTTAACAACACAGTGATTAAACAAGCTGATGGTGGTGAGCTAATGTGGTAATTTTATATGAAGGACAAAATGTGAGAGACGTGTGTGTGTGTGTGTGTGTGTGTGTGTGTGTGTGTGTGTGTGTGTGTGTGTGTGTGTGTATGTGTGTGTGTGTGTGTACATGTGTTGGTGGCATTATTTCTGCTAAAAAGTATTCTGTTTTTTCTCTATCTATATCTTCAGAATGAATTACAAGAGTTTGTAGATAAGGGCCTCAGATTAGGAGTCATATCAACTAAACAGCTAGCAGATGTAATATTTAAGCAGTCTGTCATTCTTACTTTTTATGGCCTCCCCAAGGGCACATATTTATTTAATCCTACAGGGAGCCTGAGTGTCTCTGGTAGTGGTTTCTCTACTCAGAGAGTTATAAATGCATAAGATAATAACCCTTTGTTAAAAGAATTAGCATCTTACATCAAAGGGACAGGTCACCTGGTAGTTAAACTGAACAATTTTGTGTTGACTCACACTAGATACTATGAGCCTGTGCAGAAACCCAAATGACACACGCTGCAGGACATGACACTGCATAGCATTTTATGCACAGCAGACACCCCTGGACTGCATTTTAATGATACTGTTATTTTTAGTTAGGCAGACAGCCTGCTTCCCTACAGTAGTAAAGTGCACATTATGGATATAGCTATTGGTGCATCTTTTGCCCTTTCTATGTCAGTTTAGTCATGTGATTATTTTATGCTTTATAGAATATCTGTTACTGCTACAGTAAAATAATCAAACATTGTTTGATTTTTTTATTACCTTGTTATAGTAATAGATTTGTTTTGGCAATGACTGCTATACCACGGACAATATGCATTTTCCCCTGGATTTTACTATGAAGCATGTATGTATCTTCAGGTTCGTCAGCAAGCATTTGTTGTGACATTCATAGAAGGTTCAGAAGGACACACCCTAAACAGCTCTTATTAGTTTAATGTGGACATTTTAAGACAGAATGAAGCTTAAGTACTGCAGGTGAATTTCATGTTAATTTGTTATAAAATGTGACAATTAAATGCTCAAAGCCAAGATGAGAAAATTTGTAATATCTGCTAATCTTCGGAACCAAGCAAAACTATTTCACTGTCCCTACTGAATTGTGCTTAGCAACCAGCTACACTAACCTCAGAAACAAGCGCTCACTTCAAATAACTAGGTATCTGGCTTGATCAAAAGTTAAACATTCAACTTCATATCTCTACCACCAAATCAGAAGTCAATTCTCAACTTTTCTGGTTCACAAAGATCTCCTATTTCATCTGATCTACTGCTAGAGCAGCTGTTGACAAAGGGATTCTGATGGCAGAACCTGAACATGGTCACTCAGTCAAAGCCATTGCTTCCAAGAAAACTGTGACTTCCCTCCATACCACTAACAACATCTCTAGATTCATCGCCCTGGCTCTCATTAAAGGCAGTTAGCACAGAGCACTAACGTTCCAAGTTAGCAATGAGCTGTTTTCTGTGTCCATTGTATAGGGTCTGCTTATTTTCACCTTCTTTTGCCTATTCTGTGACCCTAAACACATCATGCAAGCAGAGAGTGCTTCTGAAAAGGGATTGTCAAGTTGGATTACAAGTTGATTAAAAAAAGAGGACTTCATTACAATGCCCTTCATGAGGAAAAGTTCCATCCAGTTAAACAAGTGTGCATTCTATTCATAACCTTCACAGCACTGTTTTCTTCCCCTAAGTGAAGTTGGTGCCAAACGGTGGGCATTGATATTTCTGCCAGCTGCGGAGCTGTTGTAAATGAGGAGGTTGGGTTTCCCACCATACTGTTGACAGGTTAGCTGACCCAATTTAAGTCTGCTGTTTTGCATTGAAGTACCTACAGCAGGAGGTAATCAAAGATATATATATATATATATATACATATATATATATATATATATATATATATATATATATTAAACAAAAAAAAAGGAATGGACTTTATTGCTCCTTTGTGTCAATTTAAAGTCAGCATTAAGTAGTTAGCTAGTTGGAAACAGTGATCAATCATTGTTTAATATTATTATTTTTTCAGAATTAACACTGTATGACAGGTGGCAGATATGGTGCAGTAATATGACATGTGGATTGGGGGTGGTCACAGAGTTGAGCCCTGACAGCAGAAAGATTCTGTTTTTTGCATGTGTACATTTTTCCTTAACCTTTTCCTTCTCTCCTTTTGCTTTCTTTCCTTTCTTTCCATCTGCATCTAAAACTTCACCCTCAAAAAATTGTTCCTTCATTGGGGCTGCTCATTAATAGCATTGTGACTGTTATAAGATGGAGACAGCAGAGCTAGTCATTTTTAGAAATTAAATGACACACTGCTATTTTTTGTTTCCCTTTTGTCCAATAAAGGTCCTCTCAACTGTGCAGAGTTTCAAAGAATGTCCAGATTTTTGGTTCATATTTTTGGTGTGTTCCTCATAAAATTTGTGGGAGGGGTTCTGGCAAATCAGTAGGATGATCTGATGACTGAAGTCACTAAATAATGACATACATGTGCATTTGAGACTTCAAATCCTTCCGAAAATGCATTAAAACAAGCCCTATTATTCTAGCAACTTTCCAAGTTTATAAGAGCACTATTTAAATATGTCCCTATTTTTTGGGCCTTTGCCCCCCCCCTCCATTTTGTCAGGCTTTGTCCAGATTTCTTGCACCAAGAGGTTGAGAGGTATATAGGTATACTAACCCTCCAAGTTCTTATATTAGGGGGAGAATTTAGCTTTAGAAGTGGAGGCACTTGGGGTTAGCTGGAAGCAGCTCTAGATCAAACGGTATTGACTACAGGCTAGATGGGGAGAATGGCTCCCAGCTATTGTGAGCCCAAGTAGGGTGAGAAATTGGCTAAGAAGCCAAGATGACATTCTCAAAATGGTGCAGCAGAGTGAAACAATCTCAAACAGAATACAGAGGCCCCAGTGGTAGTTCAACCGATGAACACTGCAAAAAGTAATGATTTTTTTCTGAGAAGGTGGAAAGGTAGTTCCTTTACCAGGTCAAATACAAAAGAAGAAGAAGAAGAAGAATGCTTAAAGGAAGGCGGTGTGATATTTTTTTGACCTCGTAACTGAAAAAGGTCTATGTAGCTCTCAGCCAGTACCCCATACTAATGTTAGGGAGGAGAATTTAGAGATATTAATCTCATCTCCAGTGGCCTTCTCCCAATTGCCTTTAAGGAGTCAAGAACTGACAACTATTCGGGGAAGATTTCAGGGGCCACGGGGTTGGTATTGGGATCACTGTTGTCAAGTCACATATTACAGCTCATATTTACCTTACACTCAAGGATAAAAGAAATGCAGGATAATTACTTTGATGTTTCTGATCTCCTAGATTTTGATTATATTCAGAATTTAATAGAAGCTGATAACTCAGTGACTAATCAGTAATTGCAGCCCTTGCAGCACTTGCTTCCTTGGGGAGAGGCCATCAGGTAGGATTAATATAGGAAACTGGGAAAAACTAGACAGCAGAGTTTCTGTTATACATGACAATGATAGTTGAGAGGGACCCTCAATAGGATTTACTATGCTGTCATATTTTTGACTTTGCATGAAGCACATCATATTCAGGGTGGGTCAGTTAGATATGGTACAGCCAGATTTTTTTATTATGCTATCTTGCAAAGAGCTGTCCAGCTTGCTGCTGTATAAGAATTGCATTAGCATTCTTTATGCAAAATAGATGATTATGTTTTTATTGGTTGGCATTTTTGTTGGTTCCCCATTATTTGATGTTCTCATAAATAAATGGTCACACTGGTTTCTCTTTTTGGGGTGGTCTGTGGGATAAATGTCATAGGGAGGTGTGGCATGTTTAATGAGGTGGAGGTATTTAACTCCTGAAAAGACATCAGTGTGCCAGTCCAGAAAAGTGACTTTCTCAGCTTATCTCTCTCACACTTCCCAGTCTTGAATTAACCTAAGGTATGGGTGCTTGCTGGGTGGACTTTCTCCATTTGTATTCCCCACTTCCTTTCCTAGGCCATCTGGTAACAGCCATTTCTGACATGGAAAACAGGTGAGTCTGTTTTATTGGTTGCCACTTTATTTTCTTCTTGTTATTCAATGTTCTCATAATAAAGTGGTCACACTGACTATGTGCTTGTTTGTCTCTTTTGGGGCTGGGGCATGGATCACATGACATTCTTCTTCCTTATTGCAATGTAAGTCTTTTGAGGAAATTGAAACATATCTCTTTCCCAATTGTTATTCAATTTTTTGCATTACAGAATACAACACAAACAGTAAAAGCAATTGAGATGCATTCATAGTTAATACGGCAGATTCATCATTTAAAATATCTTCCTTTTAATACACCTTTGATGGCACTGTTGCCTTCATGTACATCTGATAAGAACATTCCATAAATTCTAGGTCTCTCACTCTCTCTCACTCTCTCTCACTGTCTATCTCTCTCCCTCTCTCTTTCTCTCTCCGTCTGTCTCCGTCTGTCTCTTTCTGTCCCCTCCATTAATATCAGCAGCTACATGGTCTAACTGTAAACATAATTTTTGTACTGCTTGCATCTTATGAAGTACTTACATAAAGCATTCCCATACCACTGTGGTTAAAAGCATAATTATGTTCATAAGCGCTTCTTCAGAGATTTCTTGTTGTCATGCCAACATAGAAAGCCTTACATGCTCTGCTAATATCTATATAGAATATGAAAGTACGATTACATATGGCTTAATACATTTATTTAAACCTAGGGAAAATAATATGGGGAATCTGCACTAAAGCTAAGTAAATTACAGTTCTACAATTTGAAAGTATGTGCAGTATCATATCAATTACCACTGCCAGTTATTGTTTCTAAAATCTCACTCATTTTGCTTTCACATTTATAAATAAAATGCAACCTGTCACCTACTCAGGAAAACACCTTAAGATTAGCAACAAGAATTCCTAGGTATTAGATAAACTTTTTTAATCATAGCACTGTCCACTGTGTTTGTTTCAGCCTAGGTATATTCCACTTAATGCTGGTGGTCAGAATATTTTTGTGTGTGTTTCCTTTCCTCTCGAAATCATAACATCATTAGAAACTTGTACCATAGCCATTGAATAACCTCCATCTATAAATTTTGTTTTTGCAATGCAGGAATGAAGTAAACTATCATCTGCCAATAAATTATTTATCCTAATCCATTTACTCTTTATAATATTACTTTTCTGCATGTATAGAGGGTGCATTCTAGAAAAATGTAGCAACATATTACTGCTTGAAATAAGAGCAGTAACAGTGTCATTTGTGGTAGTAATTTCTAAAAGAAATATGTGGATGCGTAAATAAAATAAAAAAATATTTACAAAATATTCTTATTACTGCTCCACATTAAAATATATTGCAATATAATGAATATAAAAACTGAACATGTTGCAAAAGGGAGTTAGGTATAATAACATTTCTTTCCAAATGACACATAACTAAACTAACATAATTTCGAGTCATCTCTGGCCTTACAGTAACATCCCTTTTCTGTTTAAACACTTTATCCTTAAATGAGAAGAAATTGTTAATTATCATTTGATTAGTCTTTCAGTCATGTCTAATCTCATTAACAGAAAAAGATCACCATTATTTAATAATATATAAAGTGCCCATTAAAAATGTTTATTACAGGGGATTAGTGTTTCTCCCCTGGCCCACATCTTTGTTAAGTGCCTTTCTGGCATTATGTGAATGTTATTCCTGGTGGCTAGTGTTCTATCCCAACAGTATTGAAGGAAATGGGGTCTATATCATCACATCGAATGGTGATCAGTTCGAATGGCCTTTGTTCGAACCTAAAAGTCCGAAAAAAATTGATGTGCCGTAACTTCACGGTTTAAGGCTTTTGGACTTTTCGGTTAGAACAAAGGGAGTTCAAACTTATCACCATTCGATGTGGTGATATAGACCCAAGGAAATGCTCATTACTTTAGGGGAAAGTACAGGTATGACAGCTCCCACACCAACTTTCCCTGCACAAACATTGTTACGACAACCTCCACTCCAACTCGCCCATGCATATATATTCACACATTCCTTCCATAGAAGTGTGCAGGCATGCACACACACACACACACACACACACACACACACACACACACACACACACACACACACACACACACACACACACACACACACACCCACACACTCACACACACACACACACACACACACACACACACACACACACACACACACACACACACACACACACACACACACACTCACACACACACACACACACACACACACACACACACACACACACACACACACACACACACACACACACACACTGTACCCTGATTAGTCCCCTACTGCAACCTTCCAGGCAGACACACACACCATACAAGCACGCAAACACAAACACACACACACACATGCACCCACTGCCACTAAACTCTCTCTGCCACTAACCTCTGGCCACATAACAATACACAACATTTGAGTTGTCCATTATTAACATGTGCATAAAAGGCAGAGAGAGGGGGGCTGGAGTTAGTACCAAACCAGTTTGAGGAAAGTCAGTTTGAGGGGAAATATCCTGTCAATTAGCATATCCATTAGCATTTAGCACTGCCATAGCACACATGCAACCATATGGTGCTTCATGTCTTCATCAGTGCTGTAGGATAATCTTCAAATGTTGAATATGAAATGTCTACATTAAAATGTGAAAGAAAGCAGTCCAACATACACATAATTACAGTTCAAACCTTAAATACTTCAGAAGCGCTTAAAATAAAATTTCATTAGATTTGTGAATTTTTTTTTAGATAATATAATGAACTAACCTGGGAAAGGTTGAAACAAAACATAGTTGGAAACCATATGAAAAAACTTTAAAAATTTTCACAAAATATAAACATTTTCCAAACAATTAGATAATGGTTTCCCTATAAGGAACTTTCATATTTCTTTGTAAATATGATACTTCAATGTCAATCCCTTTGTCAATGTGTTGTCAATGATATCATCCAATAAACATCCCTTCATGACATCCCATAATTGTCCATTATCATGATCCATTAAACTTTTTATCATATTTTTTGCTTTGTAAATATAAGTTGTTTTGAATTGTAATGAAGATTAAAAATAACACAATTCCTTTTAAAATGTGTTTCAAATGTCCTGAATTGAGATTACAAGTGTGATGATTGTTGTATGGACTTTTGCTGGGATTTTCAGTGCTTCTCATTCTGTAAACTTATTACCACTTGAGCAATATGATTTCATCCTTTAAATAAACATTTGAATTAAGCTTACAGGTGTATAATTTCAATCTTTCATAGAGAATATCAGCTTTCCAGTAGGAAAGCTATTTAACTTCTTCTCTCTTAGTCTATCATTATGATTTCACAAAGTTCTAAATGATATATAGAAACTTAGCTGAGTAGCCATTACTCTCTTGCTTTCAGTTCCTTCTCTGAGATCTTTTCAGTTCCTTTCACAAGTTCTTGAGTCATAGTGTGATTAATTTGTTTTCAAGTCTGTATTACTGGAGTTAGTATGCAAGTCCTAGTTAGAGTCCTAGTTAGTACTGAATGGCTGAATGATCATTAAATCATTATTTTGGCTATTAGATCATTATTATTAAATTATTACATTGTTAAGTAAAATTATGTAAATAAAGATAATAAATAAATATAAATAAATAAATAAATACATACATATACAAATAAAATACATACATACAATTATACATTTGTACTGTGACTCCAAAGCAAGCAATTTGTTGTATAGGTAATTTTATTTAGAGATTTGTAGTTCAATTACATACTAATTAGTTTATTCATTTTAAATAGAAGTAGAGTATTAGCTTATAGCAGAAGTACTAATACTTGTTTTTTGTGCATGTTTGAAGATTTTACATGTGGATTTAGTTTAGTTGTACCTTTGGCTTTTGTTGCATGGAGTGCATTGATTTACACTCTGATATTCAGATAAAGATGACTCAGTTAAAAACTGACGCAGTTAATGTCCCTAGCACGCTTCTTAATCCTTGTTATGATATCTGTTTGTCACAGCACTAAATGATTATTAATCATCATAAAATCCTGTTGCAGCTGACAACGGCAGGGAAAGAAAACATACAGGTTTGCTTTATCTTTCTATTATATTTTCTTTGATATTTGTAACTCTTCCCTGATCTTTTCTCTTTCTTTCTAACATTTATCTTTTCTCTTTGGACAGCACTTGCAACAAAACACACATTCCTTTCAATTTTTCAAAACTTGCATTTACTTTACTTAACCTGTAACTAGAAGTGCAGATTAGGAAAGATCTATTCACAGGGAAGTATAGAATTATGATGTGGCAACTGAACATACAACTTATTAAAGTGTTTAACAACCAAATTACCTGCTTAGCTTCATATCCAGTCTGAACAATTTGCATTCCAAAAATTAGTGACACACGCATCATCCATTCAAAACTGGTAAATGCATATCATCCTAGAACTAACTGGTAAACTGAAGTTTGGAAAGAACTCCTTATGATCCAGTATGGTCGTTTTTTGCTTTGATCCTTATCCAGAGTTTTGTCCACTCATTTATTGAGCTCATATGATTCCCATACTCACATTATTTAATAATAGTTCCGTAACTTCAATTGCAGAATAATCATTGTTTTTCTTTTATTAGTGTTATTTTATTTAGTTTTTTAAATATACAAGTTTGGTAGTAACAGAAGTACAACAGACCATTTGCAACTTTATAGAATAGAATTTGCTCACTGTAGTGTCTTCAAAAATTAAATTTCATCCCTAACAGGTAAACTGGCAATAGGAAAGGAAGTCCTCCTTGCAAAACTGACATATGGTCTTCTTAAAATCTCCACCAGTTCCAAACAGAGCTTATAGTCTCTGCTGTTCACCAACTCCAAATAGAACTTGAGTTCTCTTCAAACTGTCACTGATCATATTTGTTGTCCTACTATTTCTAATCCTCAAAGAGGAACATGGAGTGATCTCAGAAGGTAAGAGAATTCCACTGACAACTGAAATTATGTAATATTAAAAAATAAAAGCCTGTGAAAAGTTGCAGGGTGTAGAGACAAGTTGTCCATTTGTGCTGCTTTTGATGTGGAATTGGTCAACAACCCTGGAAGCCAGACAGTCTCTGTAGTGTGGGTCAGGACAAAGCAGTCAGAGGGTGATCTCCCTTCCTGTTGGAGGAGATACGATTACGGATTTTGATGGAAACCTAACAACTGCTGCCTGTTAGACTGTGAAAAAATACACAGTGCTTGAAGGTTTCCATTTGACACAAACTTTTAATGATGTGAATACATTATCCATGATGGATGTTTCACAGGGAATTTCCTGGAGTAACCACTGAAGAAAAAGTCCTGGTCCTGTCACTTAAACGAAAGCCATATTTTCTGTATCATGAAAAAGAACAGAGTAACAAAAAAGCAGTGCTCTAGTGGCAAAAGAAAAAAAGATGTAAAAAATACAATACATGTTTTCTGTGGATGAATGCTATCTAAGTTTTTAATTTTCTGTAGTTCCAGCCTATCCATCCTTTCAAGGTCTGGATATTTATACAAAAGTTACTGTACCCTATATCAGAAAAGCTCAGTAGAAATACAGTACATTGTATATATGACATTCTGCCATACCTGTCTTTGCTGACAAGAATCCTGGTAAGACAACATCATCAGCACTATATATTCTGAATGATGTTGACATCGGCAATAACAATGTCATTGGGCTACACAAGAAGACACCTGCCAGGATGCCTTCTCCATGCAGCCCATCCTTCAGCAGTATACTATAGCTTACACAGTACTCCATGACTGATTTTAATCTCTTCAGCGAAATTATTCCGGGATAAGTACAAAACAGATAAAAAGGCAAACCCCTGCAATGTTTACAATGACAACTTTTCTGCTGAGAATTCCCCTTGGTCATGTAAGTGTAGTGCCCCCAGCACTTCCTTTATATATTCAATTCTGATGCCACTTCAGTTTATAGGGAGTAAAGCATTTGCCCACTGCAGTGTCGTTAGAAATTAAATTTCATCCCTAGCAGGTAAACTGGCAACAGGAAAAGAAGTCCTTGCAAATCGTCTTCCTAAAACTCCACCAACTCCAAATAGACCTTGGCTTCTCTTTTCTCCACAAACTCCAAATAGAACTCGTGTTCTCTTCAAACTATCACTGACTGCATTTGTTGACGTGTTATTCCTACTCCTGAAAGAGAAAAACACTGGTCAGTAAAAAAGAAAACAAAACCTGAAAAGGTAACCAGTCCAATGCAGTCAAATTGAAATTAAGTTTTATTATTTACGAGATTCTTGACTTAAAACGTCTTTCTCCTTCCAGATTAGTTACCCACCATACCTCAGACTCCAATGTACCATCATTTGTTATTTTCTCAATTACCTCTTTACAGATACACAGAACTAAGTTATATTACACTAGACACAGTTTTCAGATATTGCCTCCAAATTTATAACCCCACCCTAAAAAGCTGAAATAAATGGTCTCCTAACCTAACTTCAGGCCTCAACCAAAAAAAAAAAAAAAAAAAAAAAACTCCTGTTTAAAAATGTCTCATGCACATACTTCCAATATAAGAGAATGATGCAGGCTACATCAACACCTTTCTGAGATTGACTTACTCTTATACTGTCTGCAGCTGTATCCACTGGTAGGGATATGGAAATACATCCCATCGTGCTTCATATCACATGTTTAGTATTTCCAGCAACAGTCCCCAGTCATCCGGCTCTTCCACCCCACCTCTTCTATCTCTATCTCCTTTCTTTTTGTTTGCTTTCCCTTCTCCCATTTGCAGTACTAGAGTACACATGCAATTGACTTTCCCTCAGTCATGCACACTTCACAAGCGCAAATCTATCTGTATTCTGGCTCATCACAAAATGATAACCTACAGGTTGCAAGCTACATAGAGGAAGGTGGTATTACTCTTGTTTCTTTACAGTCTCACTCTATGATGATATGCTTTTCAGCATTTGGAAATGAGCAGCATATCAGTGCTACATAAAAAAAGAAAGAAAGAAAAATCACCTTTGCACAGTTTGAAAATGATGTGCTTCATGCAACCCTTCTAGGACAATGACATGTTTTCCCACCACCCTCACACAGTGATGCTGTTGACCTCTCGCATATGTATCCAACAAAACCAGATTTCTTTGTTTCCATAATATTGGAATGTTATGTTTAATGAATGGCAATTCTTTCTGAATTAAACTCGGGTAAGGCGATGGAACATAGCACTGCAGGAAGTGTATAGTTAATAAGGTATGTGTCTGGCACATGACATATTAATGATCTATTCTCAGCTGAGGTATGTTAGATTGCAATACCTGAAGTACAGCATGGTGACTGGCATATGTGCAGTGTCAGAAAACATAGTACATACCAAACACTATGATGAAGTCCTAGGTGCCATTCCCAAGTATGGATGTTCCACTACGTTAATCTCAGAGTAGACTGCTTGATTTATCTATACACTATATTTGTGAACCACAGGGCCAGATTCTCTGTATATTTTTTCTCTATGAAATCAATTTAGTCTATGGTTTACCGTCATACTACTTGTTTACAACTGCACACCCATATTTAATATTTCTGCCTTGTTTTGGGCTTATGTTTGCTATACTGTTTTGTTAATAGTTTTGTTTATTTTTCTATAATGTTGCAATATTCTTATTAACTTGTATTGTTGCATTATATTTTCATATCAGTTAGTGTTTTGTATATTAGTGCTTTTTTAATCTTATGGATAACTTAGTAATCAATGTACCTTTTTAATCAATTTGTGTTTGCACTAGCTCATGCAGGACATATGAAGGCCCATATAGCAAGGAACCAGGAATCATTAAAGATATTCTGACTGTATCTACTATTTTTTTCAGTTGTATTCATGTGTTAATCTTCGAGCTTTTAAACTTTGACCCCAGCCCACAGTCTTATTAAGTGATTTGTTTCAGTACAGACTGGGCTAAAGAATATTAAAACATGAATTCTGTGGTTGTTTTGTGCTGCTTGGATATAGGACTATAGCTAAGGTGGAATTAAGAGGGTAGGTATCCCAGACAAAAGTTGTTAGGTGATGGAATCAGCAATTTGTTGTATGGCACTACCAAAAGTCATTATTATTCAGTAACAGTATTTCCATATATTTATTTAAACAGCTGTGACTGTTTAAATGAATGTAAAATATGTAACTGAATACATAAATAATTACAACAAAAACATCTGGTTTTTTTTTTCTGTTTTGTTTTTGTTTTTTGAGGGGATTCCAGTGTATGGATCTGCCCATGCCCAGGATGCAAATCTCCCTAGCTACTGTTGTGTTTGCATATATCAGTGTTTGCCATTATTCTTCGTGACACAGGGGTATGTTCATTTAGTAACATAAGCATACCCATGTCAGGATATTAATTTAATTATATTCTGTATTTTAAGGTATAGAAAATAGTATAATTCTCTTTTAATAATTTCAATATTTTGTTCTTCTTAATATTAAGGCAGTGATTGACATAGTTAGAAGGGACATCATAATAAAGCTCTGACCGGTTCGACTCTCAGCTAGAGCATCTTCTGTGTGGAGACATGCGTGAATGGGCGTACCTTCGTTGAAGGTTGTGCATTAGGGCTGGCAACTTAGCACGTAAAAATCAACTGCCAATGATTAGCGGACTGGAGTTCCACTGTGGCGACCCCTAACCGGGAAAAGCCGAAAGACACAACAACTTTGTAGAGGCTAACAGTCTCAGGGCTCTCATACCTGTCCATGTGTTACACCAAACCTTGTTCAAATGCCTTTCCTTTTATCCCACTCTTGTTTTCCACACTCTTCATGTATCTTTGATACCAGGTCGGGTATCATTCCAGATCCCGTCATATCCTCTTGCTGCTTCCTGATGCATGATTTAAACCTGATTTCTTTGTTGCCATTAAATTCTCAGCTTCTATCATTTTTATAACCCTACATAATATGCCTGTCTAATTAAAATCTTGCATAACCTTTCCATTTTCCAGTTGTGTTCATTCCTTTTTCTTTGGGCAGTTCATGAAACTCCTCTGTCTGCATTCCCTTGCCATCTATATAACCCTACACTTTACATTTCTTTTTTTTTATTTTAATGTTTGTCCTCCATTATAATCATCACAAATGAACCTAACATTTTAAATGAGATCTTACCTCCTCTGTGTATAACTAGGTGTCTATTAATAACTGTAATTCTCAAAATAGTGTAACTTCAAGTGTGACTGTAGGAAATATATATTAAATGTGAGTTTTCAGTATCTAGGAACAATCTTTTCTGCTTCAAGGCACAGGGATATCAGAGTTAGTACACGTGGACAGCAATTGTTTGTGAAGGGCATAACCTCAACGTAAGGAATACAGAAAGATAAATCACCCTTAATGCTTAAAATGCTTAAAATGTAAAACATTGGGTTATGTTGACTGCTAGATTTACAGGTGATTTTTCTGTAAGTCATCATACCTTTCTTGCACTTTTCAGATATGAAGCAACAAGAATGATACTGCTATGTCTGGACACCTTTCGTCTAACAATCCACTAAAATATTTATTGCTGGCCACTTCATTTGCATTTTCCCGTCTCATAAGAATAACTCATATTCATCTATTTTTTTTCTCTATGTCTTTTCTCCCCATCTTCAACTAATGTATTTTTTTCTGCCTAGCTCATTTATTTCTTTTGGACAAGAGTCAGTCACAACAGCCATCATTTGTGTAACAATGTGTCTTTTTTTGTCTATTTGTGACCTAACATCTTCTCCTTTGTGGGGGATATCTGAACCCTATGTCAGTGAAGGCTACTACACCTTCCATTTGCAAGCACCTGCTTACATACTGTTGAAATGAAGTGCACAACAGAGCAACAAGTTGACCAATACTTACAACCCAGCATCTCTTACATGTCTGCCATCACTCCTCCATGGGATATCATGACACCTAAAGACCAGGACCATCCCTACTTCCCAAGATGGACACACCAACAGATGCCCATACCTCTAACTGAAGTTAGATCACCTGGGTCCTAGCCTGGACTCCATCCTTCTGCACCCATTGAAGTGGCCCATTTAATTCCTTATCTGGCCATCCTTCTTTATTCATTTTGTATTAGTACTAATTTCCTGACATAGCAGAACATACAATTTCTTCAAATTAGTTACTGCCTCTCATGTCTCCGCATTCCTTATCTTTTGATTTCCTCACCCTGCCAAAGTACACTATCTTATAATGTAACGATATTTTACTTTTTTGTTCCTCTCTTTTCATCTTCAGTGGTGTGGCTTTTGCTACCACTTAGATATCTTTATTCTGCTCCATTCTGTGCATCTGTGAACCAGATGGATGATGTCAGATTTCCTTACCTGGCTCACAACCTTCTTCTTGAATAGAACTTCTTCCAAAGCTTCTGCCTTCTGTCTATGCTGCCTTACACTGGAGGATGGCACCTGTTTGCTTATCATTTGAAGATAAAGGTTGTGCATGACTGTACTTATTTTCATCTCTTCTCACTTTGTCAGTTAGACTGCATGTCAGACACAATCCATTCCATCAGTATAATGTAATTTTTACACTGCAAGAAGCTTCTAGGTTATCCAGTTTGCTCAATCTCAACTAATCACCTGCACCAACCCTGCATTCGCATATGGGGGCAAGTCCACCACACCTCTCCTTACAGTAAATATTACTTTAATGATTGCACAAAGCAGGGAAAAAAGAAATTCTCCAATAAAGCCCAGTAGCTTCACACAAGTGATCTTGCAGTGCCTACGTATTTTATACAATCTATGATAAGATGGCACTTTTCTCATTTGTGTTTGGGCAGTAAAAAACAGCTAAACTGATCCTGGGAACTTCGATCACATGTAGGGAAACCTATATAGTGTACTATTCACCTTTGTTAATTATGCCCTCCAGAAGGCTATCCCATCTCCACTGGTGTTCTTACAAGCACTTTCTGATTGTCTCAGTGTTCATGCATCCCAGTAGAAGTAGGATGTGAATGTACAAATAACAAAGGGCACATTTATCAAAATCACCAGAGATGGCCTTAATGTTGTCCTTCACAACTTGTGTGGCAGACACAGTACAGCAGACAGACTGCTTCCTACAATACTAGGCCTGCTGGACAGGTAGATCTGTGGAGCAAGACACCTTTAGCTGTACTTTGCAGGCTTGCTGAGTCCTTGGGTAAGTTTGTGCTATGCTAAGCATAAGTAAAAAGATTCAGTAGCACCCCATGTTATGTAGACTCATTACCTGATTCTAGTGTAGTAGGACTTATGGCTATCCAGTCCTTCAGCATTGTGAGGTACTAAAGGACCCTGGCCTATGAAAGATATCATCCCATGGGCAGACTGAACAATTCACTGCAGGATAGTGGGAATAGGATAGCAGAGGCTTTAGACACTGCTACTCTGAAGTTTTTTGAATCTGTCACAATTAACTCAATAAAAGATGTCAAAAGATCTCCAAAATGGCATACATAATAAAAACACTTGTTCCAGAAGCAATTAAATAACCTTTAACATCAGTAAATGTCTCATCATGAGACTTGCCAAAGTGATTAATAAATGATCCTGTCAATAAAATCTAAAGACAATGGTAGTGGTCACTTTAAACTCTGACGAGTGTGTATTTACCAAAACCAGGTAGACCATATTTCTGCAATCTGTCTAACATGAAATGACATGTTTAATCATCAGAGGATGAGCACTGTAGAATTTCACTTTATATCTTGCAAATATGAGCCATTGTTGAATAAAATACTACATTTTTTTACTTGCTGAATGAAGCTGAGAAACATTTTGAAAAGGTACTGTAAATTCTTAAAAAAATCATTGAGCAGAAATCATTTTATATTTACGAAGGGTATAGGAAGTGCCATTATACTGTGCTTCTTCTAGATTTATTACAGGTGATCTCAGAGTAGACTGTGAATAATATCTGATCTCATTTTATTAAAAAGTCTGTGCCTAGAACACACTCCTGAAGCCCTCTGTTCACGTTACTAATGAGTGCTAGCCCTTGTCCTGCCCTGTAGGTAACCCTAAGTCTACACCATACATTAGAAAACCCTTTCAATAAAAATACCACTTTTCAGGCAAATTTGAAGGGTATTTCTTTTTTTCTTTTGGTGGAGGAGGGTTGATAGGATCACAAAAGAAAAACATTTTTTTTAGTTTTTTCATTTTAGTTTTCTGGCTTATTTGTTTTTCAGAATGCCAGCATTGATTGTTCGTATGTATGTATATATATCTGTATATAGATGGATCTAGGATGTTTGATAGAGAGATCAAACGTCCAAATCCATAACCAGAGAACACACTTTAACAAAAGCGCTTTAACCAAAAAAGCGCTTGCGTTAAAGCGTGCCAATAAAAAAAAAAAAAAAACTACATTTACGTTTTAGCCCCCCCTGCACCCCCCACACCCCCTACTTTAATATTCTCCCTCCGAGACCACACTACAGTGTTGAAAAGGGAATTTTCCCTTATCTGCACCGTAGTACGGCCTAAGCAACAGACATACTTACGCAAAAGTGCTTCTTCAGTGAAAAGCACTTTCATGTAAGTATGCTTGCACTTAATGGATTCGGACGTTTGATCGGAATAGATCCATATAGATATAGATATCTATCTATGTAGATAGATACATATATCTATAAAGCTATAGCTATCTGTATAAATATGTATACATATATATATATATATATATATATATATATATATATATATGTATAGGTATCTATATAGATAGGTATGACAGCATGTAATTTGCACTAATTTTTGTTACTCAGGAATAACTATGGGAATATCAAAGGACATTGTTGCTGGAATCACAGGACACTAATTACTTTCATTAAAAATCTTTTCAATTCTTTATTGTTACAGTCTAACCTGTAGTCCTTGGATAGCCATCTGTCACATCCCCTTAGTGGTATAATGTCTTCTTTTAACAGGTAGAGACTCAGCACAGAGGGATATGGAGCTCAGGCAGGTGACATCATTTTTTTTAACTTCGGTACATCCACTGTTGACATTTTGCACTGGAATGCCTTCTACCAGCACCTGCAGGACTGCATGGATAAGGCAATCCCAAGCAAAACAAAGACTCTTTGTACCAAAGGCAAGCATCCAGTCTGGTGGACCCCAGCCATAAACAAACTCTACAACAAAAGGAGGAAGCTACTACAAGATAGAGCAAAATCCTTAAAAGGTAAGACACCCTTGATCACTATAAGTAAAAAACTAAGAGCTCTCATAAAATCATCCAAAGCAAATTTCGAGAGAAAAATAGCTAAAGACTCAAAAGACAATCATAAGGCCTTCTTTAGCTATGTTAGAAACCTGGGAGGAAACTCCCAGATATGCTCAGAGCTAGTTCAAAATGATGTGAAGATTACTGATCCTACAGACATTGCCAACATACTGGCTGACAGGTTCAGTGCAAACTTCTCCCCAAAGGAGAGATATTTATACCAAACGCATTGCAGCCCCAAACATCTCCAGCCAAGTGAGAACTGCTCTCCAAAGCAAAAACACAGCATCCATGGGACCTGATGGTGTCCCCGGCTGTGTGCTCCATGAACTCAATGAGGAATTAAACCCACAGCTAGGACAGCTGTTTAATCAAAGTCTTACCTCTGGATACGTATTCCAGGGTGGCGCACTGCAACTGTGGTACCACTTCACAAAGGCGGTGCCTCCACCGACCCTGGAAATTACCGACCCATTAGCTTGACAAGCCTTATCTGCAAAGCCATGGAGAGGATCATAATGGACCTCATAAATAAAGACATAGGAATTTGCAGACTTTGGATCCAACCCAGTTTGGCTTTGTCAAAGGCAGATCATGCCTTTAAACTTGGTTGACTTTTTCGAAACAGTCACCAAAGCCATTGATGAGGGAAAGGCAGTCCATACAGCCTACCTCGATCTGGCTAAGGCCTTCGATACAATACCCCACCACGTATCATTGAAAAACTCATCAGCTTAAATGTCAACCCATACATCACAAGATGGGTTGCAAACTGGCTGAGTGACAGAACCCACAGGGTCAGAGTTGCTGGCGCCATGTCAGACTCAAAGCCTGTCACAAGTGGTGTCCCACAGGGCTCAGTCCTGGGCCCACTCTTAGGTTCATAGGTTCATAGGTTCATACTAGGCTATCTGCCCGAGGGCATTTACAAGCCTAGCCCATCGTTTTGTAGCTTACGCCACCCCTTTAGTATGGGGAACTATACCCATTATTTTGCTGTGCCTCTGTCGAGCAGTGACACTGAGGTAATCCCTGGGGTATATCTATCTCCCATCCATTGGTCAAGATTTCTCTTGAACAAGGCCAGCGTGCTCTGCCTCACATGTACCGATTTTGTTCCACAGCATAGGGAGTCTTTGGGTGATGAATCTATCCCTCCAGCACGTCCTATTAATAGCCGTGTCAAGGTTTAAGTCTCCGCCCTTGTGGCTCTGATGGATCTAGATTTTTGAGGTGAAGCATATTCATCAAATCTGGGTTTGACATGGCCTTGTATGTTAGGCAAAGGTCACCTCTGAGCAAGCAGCGACTGAATATAGCTGGAGTTCTTTCAGTCGGGCAGCATAGGACAGATTTTTGAGACCCTTTATCCTTTTGGTGAGGAACTTTGTGGCCTCTCCAGCTGCTGCAAGTGTCGGGTCAGATACATTATGGGGCATTGTACTCAATCATTGGTCTGATGGGAGACTATGACCTCCCTTGATCTAGATGAGAATCCCTTCATGATAAGGTGGGCAATGTAGAAGGTCTTCCTAACTACTTTAGCTACATGGGTGTCGAATGACAGACTACTATCAACCTGGGTCCCCAGGTCCCTGATAACTTCTTCTGTGCTCAGTGGATTGCCACCTATTTGGTAGCTAGTAACCTTGTTTTTTTTGGCATTTAACTTTAGGCCATGGCTCTGGCACCAGTTATCCGTTTCTGTGAGACCCTTCTGAAGGATATCTGTGTCAGATGTTTGCAGTCATCTGCAAACTTTGTCCCTCCTGTGTTTGCTTGTACTGGAAAAGTAGATGCCAAACAAGAGTGGGCCCAGGACTGAGCCCTGTGGGACACCACTTGTGACAGGCTTTGAGTCTGACATGGCGCCAGCAGCTCTGACCCTGTGGGTTCTGTCACTCAGCCAGTTTGCAACCCATCTTGTGATGTATGGGTTGACATTTAAGCTGATGAGTTTTTCAATGATACCCGAATGGGGTATTGTATCGAAGGCCTTAGCCAGATCGAGGTAGGCTGTATGGACTGCCTTTCCTCATCAATGGCTTTGGTGACTGTTTCAAAAAGTCAACCAAGTTTAAAAGGCATGATCTGCCTTTGACAAAGCCAAACTGGGTTGGATCCAAAGTCTGCAAATTCCCTATGTCTTTATTTATGAGGTCCATTATGATCCTCTCCATGGCTT
The DNA here is from genome assembly GCF_019279795.1 of Protopterus annectens. NCBI lineage: Eukaryota > Metazoa > Chordata > Ceratodontiformes > Protopteridae > Protopterus > Protopterus annectens. The sequence continues at coordinate 1,038,587,643 of NC_056735.1, forward strand.
TGCAGATAAGGCTTGTCAAGCTAATGGGCCGGTAATTTCCAGGGTCGGTGGAGGCACCGCTTTGTGAAGTGGTACCACAGTTGCAGTGCGCATGCGCCACTCCTGGGCCAGAGGTAAGACTTTGATTAAACAGCTGTCCTAGCTGTGGGTTTAATTCCTCATTGAGTTCATGGAGCACACAGCCGGGGACACCATCAGGTCCCATGGATGCTGTGTTTTTTGCTTTGGAGAGAGCAGTTCTCACTTGGGCGCTGGAGATGTTTGGGGGCTGCAATTAGATCTCTCTCCTTTGGGGAGGGGGGGGTTAGCACTGAACCTGTCAGCCAGTATGTTGGCAATGACTGTAGGATCAGTAATCTTCACATCATTTTGAACTAGCTCTGAGCATATCTGGGAGTTTCCTCCCAGGTTTCTAACATAGCTAAAGAAGGCCTTATGATTGTCTTTTGAGTCTTTAGCTATTTTTCTCTCGAAATTTGCTTTGGATGATTTTATGAGAGCTCTTAGTTTTTACTTATAGTGATCAAGGGTGTCTTACCTGTTGTAGAGTTTGTTTATGGCTGGGGTCCACCAGACTGGACGCTTTGGTACAAAGAGTCTTTGTTTTGCTTGGGATTGCCTTATCCATGCAGTCCTGCAGGTGCTGGTAGAAGGCATTTGTAAGTGATTCAGCGGCTTGAGTATCCCTGGGGCCTTAAAGGAGACCACACTAGTCTTTAGAAGTGTGAAGTCGGCTTTTGAGAAGTTCTTTACTGTGGTCTTTTTATTTCAGGTGGGGGTGGGATGAGGACCTCCAGCGAGATTAGTTTGTGGTCTGATCTCACCAGTGAGGGGTACACTCCGATTGTTGAACATTGTGCTCCCATGTTCGTGATGATGAGATCAAGTATGTTATCTCCTGTTGTGGGGATGGTGACTAGTTGTTCCATGGCATTTGAGTTTATGAATTCCAGGAACTTTTGGGCTAGGGTGTTTGGGCTTGAGTAGTGTTCCCAGTCTATATTAGGGTAATTGAAGTCACCTAGTATGATGGTGTTTGGTGATACATTTATCCCTCTAGTGTTTTCAGGAAGGCCATGTGAGGTTCCTGAGTTTGTGAGGGTGGCCTGTAACATGCTACAATTTGCAGAGCAGTCTTGCCTATGGTTAATTGCACCTGGATGGTCTCCGATGCATCGTGCGTTGCCACCAGTCTTGAGGTGTGGGTGTCCTTGATGAATATGGATACCCCCTCCTTTCTTGGTATTGTCCAGATTTTGGGGCGGAACGCATGATATGAGGTAAAACCTGATAGGTGCTCTCAGGAGCCTTGAACCAGGTTTCTGTCACAGCACAGACATCGATGTTCTCCATACTGAGAAGGGCCTGCATTTTGAGATTTAGACTTCTGGCATTGAGCAGCATTACCCTTAGTTTTTTTCCTTTTTGTGTTCTAGGGTGGTAGGTTTAGAATTTGAGCCTTGCCTAAAAAGGCACTATGGGGTGGCAAGAGCCTTTGCCAATATCCGAAATCCCAGGGTGACAGGTGCAAGCCGCCCCTTGGAAGCAGCGGGCTTGTCCAGCATGTCATCCCAGGCAGACAGACACTGGATCCCCTTTGAATGACACCAGTGTTTAAGCCAATTGTTAAAGCTGATCATCTTATCTCTGTATTGTGGCATCATTCTTGGTGAAGGTAGGATACTGCTCAAGGTCAGGGTCATACCTGCCTGGGCTACATAATCAGAGAGCTCCTCAATGTCTCTTTTCATGTAGTCCTCAGGTCGTTTACACCAGCGTGGACAATGACTGAATCATATATGTACCTGCTGTTGAGAGACCTGAGTGCTTGCGTTATGTGGCGGATTCTAGCGCCCGACAGGCAGCTTACTGTGACCTTCTCCTTACTCAGTCTGGTGAGCGGGACGTCAGTGTGTCTGACTATGGAGTCACCAACGACTAGTGTGTCTGGCATTGTGTTTGGCCTTAAGGGCTGTGACTGTTTGACACTCTGACTGTGAGGTCTATGTGTTGCAGGTGTTGTGTTCTGAGGTGGTGGTTGTTTGGGTGTCTGCTTTGGTGGCCTCTGCTGTTTTGGTAGATTTTTGATCAGAGCCTCCGAGTATGTCTTTGTGTGTTTATGTGTATGATTTGAGGTTGTAATGGTAATATGTGAGACTGGGTCTATAGTGTGTGTGGTAACCTTCTCCTCCTGACTGGTCTTGCCAGTCCTATGTTGAGAGAGCTCAGCCTCCAGTTTGGCCGTATAGTTGCATCTCTCGCATGTATTTGTGTTTTGTGGGAGGAGGAGAGGGTTGTGTACATGAGGCAATTGTAACATTGCCTCAATATTCCCAGGTTCACCAGCTGAGCAGGAGAGGACACTAGCAACTGATCCCTCGACATGCTAGAAGGAATAGACAAAAAACTTTAAAAAGATTCGGTGACCGAGAAATGGGGGTTGCCTTTTGGGGTACTATCTATGACAAGAGTGCCGTATCAAGGTAATAAGTACTGTAGGAGCAAGTGCTACGTTTAACAGATAGAGAATAGTCTACTTGGAGTCAAGTAGAGATGATCTTTTAATTATAGGATACGCTGATTAGATCAGTAGTATAGTTCGAGGAAGGTAGTTTTAAGGGAAAATTTGAAGAGTGGACTTTAGGTAGCCGAATAGTTTAAACCTGCTTAACCGGGCGCTGCCCTAGTGTGCAACAGTAGCAACTCGGCTAAATCAAAGCGTGCTTTATAGCAGGGGCTGGAAAAGACAGGAAATGACCCAAATTGGCCAACAAACCACAAGTCACTGCCCTAAACCACTCCTCTGAGGACAAATGAAGGAGTTATGGAAATGACCCCTAGTGGCCAATAAAACTACAGTTTCAAGTCAGTAACCACCTCTCCGGGGCAGGGAAGCTGCTCAATGTTAGTCACTGCCACTGATAAACACAGAGACCCTCCTTCAGCCCAAGCAAAATGGCCTCACAGAAACTTTCAAACAGTTCAGGAACAGCAAGCCTGTAACTGAACTTTTAACTCTCAGAAAAGTGGGAAAAAGCAAGATTTTTTTGTTTTGTTTTTACAGAGATAGCAGAGGTTCACAAGTAATATCAAGTTATAACAGTGCAGTAAATGACCCCACACAAGAGTGCTAGGTCAAGGACAGAAAATATGCAAGTTTTAAGAAAAAAACGATTTAAAATTAAGTGCAAACAGGAAATTCAGCAAACAGCTTTTGGTTGTGCTCTCTTTTCCGAAGTACAAGCAAACACAGGAGGGTTATGGCTGACAAAGTTTGCAGATGACTGCAAACTCCATAGTAGAAAACACATCTGACACAGATATCCTTCAGAAGGGTCTCACAGAAACGGATAACTGGTGCCAGAGCCACGGCCTAAAGTTAAATGCCAAAAAATGCATAGTCATACCCTTCGGGAAAAACAAGGTTACCCCTAGCTACCAAATAGGTGGCAATCCACTGAGCACAGAAGAAGTTATCAGGGACCTGGGGACCCAGGTTGATAGTAGTCTGTCATTCGACACCCATGTAGCTAAAGTAGTTAGGAAGACCTTCTACATTGCCCACCTTATCATGAAGGGATTCTCATCTAGATCAAGGGAGGTCATAGTCTCCCTTTACTCATCACTCATCAGACCAATGATTGAGTACAATGCCCCATTCGAATGTATCTGACCCGACACTTGCAGCAGCTGGAGAGGCCACAAAAGTTCCTCACCAAAAGGATAAAGGGTCTCAAAATCTGTCCTATGCTGCCCGACTGAAAGAACTCCAGCTCTATTCAGTCGCCATCATTGCTCAGAGGTGACCTTTGCCTAACATACAAGGCCATGTCAAAACCAGATTTGATGAATATGCTTCACCTCAAAAATCTAGATCCATCAGAGCCACAAGGGCGGAGACTTAAACCTTGACACGGCTATTAATAGGACGTGCTGGAGGGATAGATTCATCACCCAAAGACTCTATGCTGTGGAACAAAATCCCGGTACATGTGAGGCAGAGCACTCACTGGCCTTGTTCAAGAGAAATCTTGACCAATGGATGGGAGATCGCAGATATACCCCAGGGATTACCTCAGTGTCACTGCTCGACAGAGGCACAGCAAAATAATAGGTATAGTTCCCCATACTAAAGGGGTGGCGTAAGCCACAAAACGATGGGCTAGGCTTGTAAATGCCCTCAGGCAGATAGCCTAGTATGAACCTATGAACCTATGAACCTATGAATCTGCACTGGATCTTGATATGCTGGATAAGCAGCATGGAAAGAAGTGACTTGAAATCACTGGTCAGCCACAGATGAATATTGGCTAGGTTATGATACCAATCTGGAATGTGTGGAGAGCTGCCTACAGAATACTAGGCAAGAAGGAAGAGTTCTTTGCAAATTCATAACCCAACCAATTAATTTTGAGAAGACTGTAATATCTGCAGGGCATGTGCTGAGCAGGAAAACCCAATGTAAAATGTTCTTTCTTTACATACTATATAAAGGAAACATTTTATACCACTATAAATACTGTTTCTTTATATGTAGTATATTGTGCATGACATGCTCTTTTCTGTACCACACAACTTGACACTTACACAGTTAGTGCCAAATAAACCATATTCTTATACCTGTAACTTGTAACAAACAATAAATAAAAAAAAAATGGCATTTAAGCATGCTTTATACACTTTTTTAAATGTATTTTCTTATAATTTACACTGCTTTCTCAGTTGCCTGTTACCCGATGAGGGGGATATACGTTTTTCTTCATCTGCAGCAGATGGATTCTCCTTGCAGTATTTTGTGAGACGTTGCCTTTTTCTACATCCAGGCCATGCCATTAGAGTGCTGCTCTTTTGCTGCTGCATTTCTCATCAGACCTTACTTTGGTTTTGTTTTGTGATACTACACTTAACTGTGACATGTGTACTGTTTAGAACAACCATTGTTAATGTCAGGAATATAATGGGATATATTGATATTGTACTTAAAATTAGCATTTTACTGTCATTCCTTACATGCATTCTAACATATGTGAGCACAATAGAAACAACACGGAAGGCTGCAACCATTTTAAGTTTTGTCTTCATTGCTTTTGAAAAGTGTAGTCATGCTATTGATAGCAATGAAGCTGTTACATGGATGGATAGTGGCAATAAAAAGAGCCACCTTTCAAGATGTGTGGCTAGCTTCTGCTTTTAATGTTAATAGTAACATCTGCTTCTTTAAGTAGGCAGAGGCAAGTAAAAGGCCTTGGCTTTTATCCTATGAAATGACTGGAGCAATAAGTAAAAAATGTGAAAGGACTTTGAAGATGTCTATAGGAGGGAGCATTAACAGGTCACAAGTGAAGGCAGGAACAGCTGCTTTTTCAATAGACTGATTATCAGAGATTCGATGTACATGGATGCCCTTGTGCAGAAATCACTAGCTGCAGTATTGTCTCTTTTTCAGATGTAACTTGCTTCTTATGAAGCAAATGGACTGGTTTAACTGCCAAGTGTCAGTCAAGCTGCTTGTAAAAAAAAGATTTTAATTACAAGTTCTCTCTGATCAGTCTGGTTTGGTATGTTTCAATTTACTGGGCTTTTTTCATTAAAATTCTTTCCAGCTATTTACCACAATATGTTTTGTATAATACAGTACTATAGATAACAACCATTTGATCTTGGGTGTAGCTTTACAAAGATATGGAATATTTATGAAGTCAAAATGATACCTGTGGGAATCCTTTGGTTTCCAGTCATTTTGTAAAAGGATCATATATATTTTTTTTAGAAAAAATAATGGAAGGGTAGAACAAGATCACTGTAAAAGACAAAGGTTAAGTGTACTTTTAAAACTTGTCACAGGCTTACAGGGACATAAAAGAGAAACTAAATTCTAGTTTTGCAAGCTGCATTTCTTATTGTTTGGTTGAAGTCAACAGGATAAACTGCAACCTATAAACATAATTGACCAAAAGTAAAGAATGCCTAGTGACCTTACTTTGCAAAATAAGTTCTCAGATTTTTTGAATTTTTTGGTAAGGAGATATCAAACGCATTGTCAACATTTTCCATAAAGAGGAAACAAAAATGACTCCAGTATCAATATGTAATCATCTTTTCACTGTGTTTAGTGGAAAAATGCTTACAGACTTTTTACTGCAATGTAATACATTGAATCATGGATATCATTCTTACTTTTATTTTTTTTATTCATTTATTTTATTTATTGACATTTGTTTTCCAGAAAAGTCTGACTAGGCAAGAACACAATTTCAACAGTGGCCTGGGAAGATAGATGCCACAGAATAGCAAATTACTTAAGTAGATCGATGTCACAGGCAATAAAATATACAACGGTAAGAGAATGATATTATTATTAGGTTTATTCATCGATTTACATTTCACTATAGACCCTAGCTCTTTCCCAGCTCAGTGAGTGTGATGCTATCTATGCAGGTAACAACATGGAAGTGAACTGAAAACCCTCTCAGCTGTATCTATTTTGGAGGCAGGAACCTAACTTCAGGACCCCCCCCCCCCACACACACACACACACACACAATTTTGAAGCTATTTAGTAAGCAAAAAAGCAGATTAGTTGACCAACATCAATAATATAAACAAAGAGGTTGAACATGTTATATTTCCTTTTTTTCATAATTACAAATAAATGACTTTCTAAAGCAGACTTTTGAAATAAAATTCGTTAAGGCATGTATAGTCTATACTCTGGTGATATGTTTATATTTTATGTAAATGTTTTGTCATTCTGAATGTAATTATATTTGTGTTTCTTAGTAGCATCACACAATCCTATTGGAAGTAATGTGTTATGTGCTATTCAGGTTTTCAAATTCTATGCTTATTAGGTGTCCAGATTTTTAGCTGTATGTATCTACTTTTCAGTAGCTGTTATACTTATTTTCACTGTTTGAGGGTTGAGTGATATGTGAACTGAAGTTGCCATCTGGACTGATGGTACAAAAATGTATAAATCTGCTCAGTGAACTCTGGGTCATGCTACAGACTGCCCATTGATGGTAGATGTTGAGAAGTTTCACCAGAAAGATCGCAAGCTGCATAAAGTTTGTTGTGTGGAATGGTATCCTTTGAGCTGGCTAAAGAACATATTAATCAACGGTCCCCGATTTTCATGGTTGTCTCTGATTTTGGCTGATATTTTTAATACATCCTTTCTAAAATTTCTGATTTTATGACAGAACAATTTATAGCAAGCAAGCAATAGCAGGGATTAACATATTATTTGGCTTTGTCACTTTCCACTGAGATAACAGGCTGAAGGCTCCTTCTCTGTTTGATATGAGTGCACACCTTTAGTATTATTACTTGTGGTTTTAGGCAGGCATTCACTGACTATGCACAATGATCTCCCAGCTGTTACATCCATCATGAAATGAGAGGTACTTGCCATGAATACTGAGACTTTACATGCACTACATGACAAGTATGAAACACTATTGTAGCTTGCAGTACTACAGCCAGCCATGTACTGGACCTTACAACCTGACAGTTTCCTAAACAAATTTTGAGATAAGTATTAGTTGATGATATTTATCTTTTAGGCACATGGACAGAAAATGCGCACATATAAGACAGTTGTATTTACAGCAAATGGAGAAAATCAGAAGATAGAAGGGCAGAGAGTGGAACAGGTTGTGTCAGTGTTGTTTGTTTTAATTTCTATAAACATATGATTGCTGATGTTGTAAGTAATGGCTTTAATAAAGATGTTTCTTGTTTAAAAATAAAAAATAAAAAAACAATATCAGGCATCGGTGAGAAGGGAAGTCTGACTAAGGAGGCCAAAGCTAGAATCAGAGGTGCTTTAGCCAAATGGCACAGAGTGTCAGGTGTAGTGTCTGACAGAAGAATGCCAAAGAAGCTGAAAAGTAAGGTGTACAAAATATTGGTGTGACCAGTACTACTGTACAGTACAGATACCTGAGCAAAAAAGGCAGAGCAGTTGAGGAAGCTAGAGATGATGGAGGTGAAGTGCCTGAGAAGGGTGATAAGATGCACATAGTGGGACAGATAAAAACATGAAGACTTGAGAACAGAAGAACAAGTGCTCCAATTGCTGTGAAGGTGAAAGAGAACAGATTATGATGGATCAGGTACATGTGCAGGAAAGCAGTAGACAATCTAGTAAAAAATATTTGTGGCAGATAAAAAGAAGGCTAGAGGAAATAAGGGCATCTGGAAAAGAGATGTTATCTAATAGAAGACCAGCCACAGTCAAGCTTGTCTATCAAAGAAGGTAGGAGAGTGGCATTGAATAGAGAAAGACAGTGACAGTTGACACATGACACGCTGCCCCCATGTAGAAAGTGGGAAAAAAGGGGGTTGACGATGACAATGATTTCAGTTTTGTATTTAATTACTTAATTACTTATGTTGCAAGTAGAAAAAAAAACAGAGGGTAGATTTGTGCAGAGTGTGGGATGGCCTCACCACACAAACCTTTTGGTATTGTCTCTGTCTTAGAAACATTTAATGAAATTATTATTTTTTTCATATCTTAAAAGAAAATAAAAACAGAAATGATTTAGGAAAAAATAACTTGTGACAGGATGTGTGGAAAGCAGTTTCTTTTTTTTAAGTTGTTATTGCTGTTTTACACAGTAGACAAGCAAGATAATCAATGTAGCTTTTTATTGGAGTCCACTGTATACACTAGATAGCAGTGTATATATATATATATATATATATATATATATATATATATATATATATATATATATATATATGGGCCTACTTCAAATGAGTGAAATCTCATTTGAATGAAATTCATATAACTGAGCCAAATTAACTGAAACTGCAAAACAACGAGACATTAAAAGAACGACAGTCAAAATCACCCTTTTGAAACACTTAACAGTGCTCAACTAACAAATTGAGCAGGGCCTTATATAACTACTCTGGTATAAATGTATGTTTACACATCCAGTCATCAACACCAGCCTTAAAGGTAGCCAAAGTAGCACTTTCTTTGGCTTGTAGTGGTAACTTATTCCATAGATTAGGAATAAGTTCAGTTAGGAACCAATACCTCCAGGGAGTTATGTTTATTTATTGATGTAGATATAAGTCCTTAGGGTGGGTGTTTGTAGAGCTTCTGGGTTTTTAAAGAAAAATAATGCAAGACATGGGTCACTTTCCAGGAACCTGTTGGCTACTGGGTATAAAGAGATTCATGTTACTCTATTATGATAGTTGAAGTATTCAAGACCTTTTAATTTTCTTGGCTAGAAATCCCTGGGACCTTTCCAGTTGAGCAATATGGTTGGATGTGTACATACCAAAGTGGCATTGTATTCAATAATGATTCTGATAAGGTAAGGGTACAGTCATAGGATGACATTGGATCTTGAATTTCTTTGGAAATTAACCTGGCCAGATAGAAGGATTTTCTGACTATGGTGGAAACACAATGACTGAATGGGAGAGAGATGTTCACATGATTACCTAGGTCTCTTATGACAGCTTCTGCCTGAAGATGAATACCATTTATAACATATGAGGTGGGAGTAACCTTTATTTCCAAATGTTACTACACAGCACTTTTTCATTTATCATGAGACTGCTTTTGATATACCATATATGTGCATCTTCTATCCCTAGTTGGAGCTGTTTTATATCACTAGATGTGCAAATATCAGAGCCTTATTTGCAATCATCAGTAAATGTGGTCAACTTCTGACTTCTCAAATACTGGCTTGGATGTCTGCAAAAAAAAAAATGCCAAACAGAAGAGGGTCCAGAACTGACCCCTGTGACACCCACTAGTTACAATTTTACATTTATGGAGGGAGACAGAAACTTTCACATCCTGGGATTTAATGGTTTGCCAATTTGCAATCTAGCAGACAAATGGCTGAGCTTACATTAAGCTTCTAGTTTTCAATAATACCAACATGATAGATAGTGTCAAATGCCTGGGTCCAGCAGAGATAAGCAGTGTGTACAGAATGATTGCTATCTACAGACCCTATAACCTTTTCAAAGATGCTTACTTGGTTCAGGAGACAGGTCCTGACCTCCGCAAAAAAAAAAAAAAAAAAAAAAAAAAAAAACTGAATGAGATCTAGATCAGTTAAGTTGCCTGTGTCTGCATAAGTGAGGTCTGCAATAATATGTTCCATAGTTTTGCATATAAGGCAGGGGAGGTTGATGAGTTTATAATTATGCATCTATAGAGGAGCCAGCCACCTTGTGTAGGGGAGTAACAGTGACTGTTATCCAGGCATCAAGAACAAACCCTGTAGATAGGCTGAAGTTGAAGAGGTTAAGAAGGAACTCAGGTAGTGCATGCTCTGGCACTGATGATAACACAGCCTGGTATGTTGTCTGGTCCCAAGAAAGTATTATTTTTATCTTCTGACAGTGATTCTAAGACTTGTTTCAATGTGATTTCAGGGAAACAAATTTCTGGGGGATAGTGGGGCAACGATGACTGTAGGAGGGGTAAATTCAGCAATACATTTATATACTAATACATTAGCTAAAACCTTTTGGGGCAGAATGGGTGATATTATTATGGATGAGATCATTGCATTGTTGGACATTATTTCTTAATTTTCTAACATAACAGAAGAAAGATGTATAGTTTCCTCTGAAATCTGTAGCAACCCTAAGTACTTACTCTCTGCTTTCCATTTCCTAATAATGTTTTGAAGTTCCTTCCTGGCATTTTTCAGTGTAGTCCTGAAGTAGGAAGATGGGGATTTCTTGCAGCTTTCCAGTGTTGGCCGTCTTTTGTTGTACAATTTATTAATACTGGAGTTGCACCCGAGAAGATTATTCTTGAATTTGCTGTTATACTTAGGGCAGATGTTTAGGTGCTGGTAAAAGTCAGAGGTGAATGTGGAAATAGAATCATTTTGCAAGGTATTGATGGTGATTTCTACAAGCTGAAGTAGGTTTGTCTTGGAGAAGTCCCTAACGATGCTCTGATTTGGAGGTGGGGTGGTACAGCTTGGGCTGGCAGAGAAGGTAACTGATTTGTGATCAGGTTTAGTCAGAGATGAGGAGATGTGGGGTGGGGTGCAGGCAGGGCCTATTTTGGTTAAAACCATGAATATTAGACCCTGTATTGGATAGTTTTAAAATTTGATTCATTCCATTGGGAATAATGAAGTCCAGAAAACACTAATCATAACTATTATTAGAGCTATAAATGTGCCAGTCAGTGCTTTGGTAATTGAAATCCTCCAGTAAAAATGAATTTGTCTTGATATTTAATGCATCATTGGTGGTGAGGTAATTTCTTTTATCTTTATCGACATTAATGGAGATCTGTAGCTAGCAATGAAGTGACAGTTGGTTTTTGGTAAGGATGATTTGGATATACATGATACACATTAGGGTCATGGTAATTTCATGTGAAGTAATGGTGTTTCTGACACATACAGATACTCCCCCACAGTTACACTAGGGCATGATAAGTGCTAAACATTGTTATACAGAGACTGATGTCATAGCACTGTAACCATGTCTCAATAACTACACAAATCATGAATGTGTTTGAGTTGCAAGAGGGCCTCAAGTTCTGTCATCTCTCTATTTAGACTCTTGGCATTGAGTAGTGCCACCTTGATGTTGTTGAAGTTTGCCTTGAGTTTTCCATGCAGGAATGTAAAATAGGGTGCCTTTGCCAAAGAAAAGCACTATGGGGCAGTAGCAGTTTTGGCCAGTATGTGAAAGTACTTGTATGGCAAGTACAAGCTATCCCTGGTGAAACAGAATGACATATTCTGGATCTCCTTAGAATGACATTGACTATTTAACCAAGTGATAAAGCCACTTGTCCTGTCTTGTCTTTGTCTCTTGTCTTTGTGTCTGGGCATCATTCTTGGTGAAGGCAAGATACTACTCAAGAAGAGAGTCTTTCCTGAATAGTAATTTCCATCATGTCTCTCTGCATGTCAATCTAGGTGGAGCACATTAGGTCATATGGACCACTACTAGGTTGTATTTGTATTTGTCTTGTTTAGGAACCTTAGGGCCCTTATAATATCATAGATCCAGGGGACAGACAAGCAGCTTATAGTCACCCTGTTAATGTCCAGTCTGCTGAATGTGGAATCTTTACTCTCAACTATAGAGTCACCTATGACTAAAATATTTTGTGGTGTGAAAGCAGACTTAGAAGGCCTCATGGGCTTAAACCTGCTTTCCTGGTGACTGTTAGGTGAGTCGTGTGGATTTGTAGTATGTCTGAGTGGAAAAGTAGAGCAGGGGTTGCCTTGTGTACTGAAAGGTTTGTCTACTTGTTTCTCTACAGTCTCAGCATATATTATGTGTCTAGTAGAGTAATAAGATTGATGTGATGTTGTAGAAGAATGTTACTTATATGGGCTGATGTGAGAAGATTGCCTGCATATTTCTAAATGTTTACATCTCTCACAGGCTGTACTGTTGACTGGTAGAAGTAGTGAACAGCCAATAAGCATAAGACAGTTACTGATCTAAGGCAAGATACTACTCAAGAAGGCAAGATACTACTCAAGAAGAGAGTCTTTCCTGAATAGTAATTTCCATCATGTCTCTCTGCATGTCAATCTGGGAGGGTGGCCTAATGGTTAAGGTATTTGCCTTACAAATACAAGGTGCAGGGTTTGAGTCTCACAGGGGATAATTGGCTAGGCTTAAAATGGCTCGCAAGGGCAGTTAGCTTAGTACTAACCTATGAACTTATGAACTATGAACCTTATGCAAAGAGACTAGTTGCCAGATGGTGATGGTGAAGGACTGGGTCATGCATAATATTCAGGGTTTGGAGGGGAAACTACCAAAGTAGATCATGAAAATTTATGGAAGAATACTTAGGGTAATACTCTGAAGTTAGGTTAGATGATAGGTATCTAGCAATACTAATTGGAAAGATGGAATTAGGTTTGTCAAGAATGATGAATGGTAACCCAGCCACTGGGGATGCCAAAGCCAGTGTATTTCTTCATGCTGATTCCAAGGCCAGGAGTGATTTGTGACAGACGGGGACCAGTAAGAGTGAAAGGGAAGGTCTACAAAATGGTAGTGAGACCAGCTATGTTATATGGGCTGGAGACGGTGGCACTGATAAAGACACAGGAGTCAGAGCTGTAAGTGGCAGAGTTAAAGATGTTAAGATTTGCATTGGGTGTGATAAGGGTGGACAGGATAAGGAATGAGTGTATTACAGGGTCAGCTCAGTTTGGATGGTTTGGAGACAAACCCAGAAAGGTGAGATTGCATTGGTTTGGACATGTGCTGAGGAGTGATGCTGGGTATATTGGGAGAAGGATGCTAAGGATGGAGCTGCCAGGTAAGAGGAACAGAGGAAGGCCTAGGATAAGGTTTATGGATGTGATGAGAGAGGACATGCAGGTGGTTGGTGTGACAGAGCAAGGTGCAGAGTACAGGAAGAAATGCAAACAGATGATCTACTGTGGTGACCCCTAACGTCCGCAGCTGAAGAGGAGGAAGAAGAATGATGAATAGTGCTGATTCACCTATTGACTACTACCTGGCTACTATTAGTGGTAGTCTCACCACAGCTTCACATAATTAGGAATCAATGTCCCTTTGCAGCTTCACTTATAAGAAGCAAAACAATACAGCTAATCCCAAGATGAGAAGTGGGTCATGGACTCTTTGATGATCAGCAGTCTATTCCAAGATCTTGCAGGAGTCTGGAGGACTGCTGCAGCCTTCTCCTGATATGTGTCCTAAATAGCAACAAGACCAGTCAGGAAAATCCCACCCTCACACACTGCCTAGTCAGAGACAGTAAGAATGAATGACACTCTGCTCCTTCTTTTACCAGGAGTAGAACGGGATGACCACCAGTATCTATTTTATATTTATGTGATATGGGATCTGTAATGAGGTTCACAACACCAAAATCTCCAGAAACTCAGATGTGTGTCTGACATTGTAGCATACACATGTATCATCCTGATCTGGGGGCATAAAGAAGACCTGCCCACATTTGACTGCAAAAATCAAGATTGAGAATTTGTCTGACTAGAGTCAAGATTTCACAAATAATGTTGAAAAGGATTCATGTACAGCCTGGTATTCAAGATTGCTGGTACTTTCCATGTAAATGTTGTGTTTAGGAACTTCTTAAAAGTGCATCAACTTCACTTACTCAATGACTTAAATATATTCTGCTGTAATCCTCCTCTGAAATATCCCATTGCTAAAACTGCTACCTATATCTCTGTCTTTTATCCCCTCTTAAACAGTTGCATTGATAAGCAGTCCCTATCCACACCAAATATGATGAAAACTTTAAAAACAAACTCATGTGCCTGAACATCCATACAAATACATTATATAGCAAGAGAAAGAAACTGATCAGTGCTTATAAGATGTTTCATTCTGCCTACATTAACAGCACACTTAAGCATACTAACAAAGATCTTGAGGAAGCCATTAGGAAGCTCAAAGCCGAGTATAAACTTAAACTAGCAAATAAAACCCAAAATAACTGCAGATGTTTCTGTCTTTAATTATTTCAGGAACTTAAGAACTGACAGCCAACAATGCTCAGATCTAGTCCACAATAATACTGCATTCCCTTACCAAAAGGAACTAGCTAAATCATAGCTAAACAATTTAGTGCAAATTTTGTACTACCTACAGTTATGGCTATTGTACAGGTTCCACACTTCCAGATACTCCCTTTAATTACTATGTAACAGATTCTCTCAGCCATCTCAAAAACTAAGGATACTTCAGCCATAGGCCCTGATAACATACCAGAATGCCTAATTATCAGTGCCAAATATGGACTTTATTAACCCCCACTTAATCTCTTTAATCTAAGCTTCCCACAGATTACATTCCTGAAGCCTAGAAAACAGCCATTGTAATATTACTACACAATGGTGGCCCAACCAGGGCTCCTGGTAATTATAGTTCATTAGCCTCATATGGGAAGCTTTGGAGAACATTATTTCAGACTTCATTAATTTGGTCATTGAACATCTCTTAAACCTGGACCCTCATTAATCTGGCTTTGTGAAAATAAGATCCAACCTCTTTGACTTCATGGATGGTGCACTGGTGCAGTGGTAACATTGTTGCCTCACATCAAGAGGTTTTCCAATTCGATTATTGGCTGGGTTGCCTTCTGTGTGGCATCGTCATGTCCTACCTGCATTCATGTGGGTTTCCTCCGGGTGCTCCGGTTTCCTCCCACGTTACAAAGACATGGGTCTGGAGCATTTCTCCCCAGGCCGCTGCTGAAAATTAGTTTCGTTCAAAGTCAGACTTTCCTGGTTAACAAATGTTAAATGAAAATAAATAAATACATTTTTGAAGAAGAAGTGGATAGGTATTATGTGATGCATGCAAATTATCTAGACCTAGTCAAGGCCTTTGACACTATTCCTCATGCAGGCATTATTGACAGATTTATAAATTTGAATATAAATCCTTATATTGAGTGTTGGATAGCTAACTGGTTTCCTGACAGGACCCATGCAGGTAAAGTTGCAGGTGTTACCAGTTTGTACCACAGAGCTCAATTCTGGGCCCTCTCCTATTTGTATATATTTCTCAGACCTTCAGGCTAGCACCCCTGCCTATGGTTTACTAAGTTTGCAGATGACTGTAAACTGGGTGGTGTTCAGTCTTCAGTATGGGTTAAACCATGTCAGCAACTGGTACAAGGACAACAGTGTCAAATTAAATGTAAAGACATAGCATAGTTTGTTTTGGTAAACAAAATAGTTTCACTTACCTCATAGACATTGTTGTAAGGGATCTAAGCACTCTTGTAGGTAATTCCCTAACATTCAATCATCATATCTACCCAGTAGTTCCAAAAGACTTTTATCTGGCCCATCTAATTTCCAGAGGCATCTCTGCTAGATCCAAACCAGCCTCAATTCCTCTTTACTCGTATCTTCTCACATCCATTACTGAACGCAATGCACCTTTTGGCATGCATTTGTCTAAACATGTCACACAACATGAAGATACCTCAGCGATTCATAATTTAAAAGATCAGTGTCCTCAAAAATCTTAATATCAGGAGATACTGCCATCACTTTCTTTGTACTCAGTCACTTACAGACCCATCTCTCTTGATCTGTGTTTAGCCTTTCAAGCCATGAAAGATCCAACTCTCTTTGACTTCCTATTCCTTCAAACAACTAAAGTCACATCAGATATTCAATTAAAGGAACTAAACTTTCATCAGCAGATAAATAAGACACATTGATGTGATAGATTTATATCACACTGTATCCATCTCTACTGAAAAAAAAAACTTTCAATACATGTCAAGCAGAGCAGCTCCCTTACCATCTATAAGGTAAGCCAAGATAATTGGATGAGCAGCCTCAAATTCTTCCCCAGTCTATCTTGTCTTGCCCTCCTTGAGACTAGAAGAGGGTTTTGACATGGATTTTTTGGTATAAAATGATCTGCAGACTGATTGCTTGGTACTTACCTATGAACATGGACCTATGGATTGTCATAAAGGTTGCCTTCACATAACCTAAACTACTTTGAAAGTTTTTATTTATTTTATTTATTTAGCATTTTGTAACATGTAGAGAAATTATTCCAAAGAACTTTTCAGTAATGGTTTGGCCAACGTTTGTTGTAGAATTTGTAAACAAGAAGACTTAAAGAATATAAGCAGAGAAAATGTAGTGGTAGAATTTAAACATCCAAAGACAGTGTTACAACTAACATAGATGCAGCTGCAGTATTATAAGCAGAAACCCTTAAGCAGTAATGGTGTGATTTACAGGAAGTTTAAAGCATTTTTAAAGCAATGCAAAAAGGCAATTATTTACATAAGAAGTTATTAATAACACAAGTTTTTGTAGGTTTGTGTTAAGCTAATAGCAGCAGATTGCTATAATACCTTTTGTGATGCATCTGTCCTTTGACAAAGGGTATGAGAAATACAAAGTACTTCACTACCCAGACAAAATCCCTGTATTACAAAACTTTATACATCCCTACTCCAGTCCTAGAGTTCTACGCTTGAATAATAAACTTCTCCTTCAAGTAATTAAACCTTACAACTCTGCTGGGTCTTCCCTGTACTCATATTTCATAGCCAAGATGTGGAACACTTTACCCACTAACATAACTGCAATCTCCTCCTTAACCCTATTCAAACAATTCCTAAAAATACACTTACAAGCTAACTGGATATGTAACTGTAGCTATCCTGGCTAGACCTCAGATCACACAGGTTTACCTCTTACACCTTTCTATAAGGCATTTTTCCTCCTTTCAGCCTGAAATTCTTTCTCTTACACCTATAATTCTTTCTTGTCCTAAGCCTAAACCCTAGAATAGTCTCTGTATCTCTTCTACTGCCTTTACCACCTGTCATCTAACCTATCTACCTAAAGTGTGTCTCCCCTTCTAACAGTAATGTCTGTCCTAAACCATCCTACTAGCATTACATTTACAGCTTCACCTTCAAACTGTTTAGCTTCTCTTAACTCAGTTACTTATGTTATCAGTTATTGACTACCATTATGGTATCAATGTATTATGTAATTTATACTGCTCTGTATCTGGGAAATTATGTAAAATAGAAAATATCTTACTTCTATAACCATGTAATTGTAACTGATAATTCTTATGTTGTATGTGCTTTGTTATATGTGGAGAGTTTCTCCACAGGCATCTGCTGAGAAAGGATTTGTGTCCAGTCAGACTTTCCCTGTAACCAAATGTAAAATAAATAATAAATAAATGAGAAAGCCAAGTGGAATATGAACTTCTTCAGTATCACATTATCAAATAATTTTATTCCTTTTTATGGAGGCACAAAACTTAGGCTATAATTTTTGATAAATTTGTAGCAGGCAATATCAATTTATTTTAAATGATGCAGAACTTGAACCAGTGACTGTGATATATAAGCTTTATCAAAAGGACTGGCATTACCTAATAACAATATCAGGATCATACAAACACAGTTTTATTCAAAACTTCAAAATGCAAATAAAGTCAGGGACAGAAATCTATGAAAGTAAATCTAGAGTGTAGTGAAAGAGCTGTCATTTAAAAATGCTCATGTAACTTATAAGATTTCTGTTAAAATATTCAGCTGTTAATTCATTTAAACACCCCACAGGGCCAACAACTTCCTCCATACTAACAATATAACTTCTGTTTTTCCAATTCCTTTTCATTCTATCAGACATCACATGGGGGAGTACTAGAGAAGTGTTTCTTTTTATCCAGTTGTTTAGTTAAAGACATCATCAAAGAAGAATTCTTCCTAAAACACATTAAACAGATTACTTCAGAGAACACAGCAGCTTTTATTAATGGCCTTAGTATGGGTGCATTTTCAGCCATACTTGAGACGTCTTCCTTTACTTTTAATCATGACATTTGAACTTACGGAGGTCTCAACATGACAAAAGCTAGAAAATTATTACACAAATCACATATAATTTTAAATTCTGTCAAAATGCCATTTTACTGTTTTAGTTACAACAATCAGGCAAAGATCAATCAGAAACTATTTTTTTCTTGTTTAGCTGATCCACTACATATCATTGAGACATGTATCCCAGGTGATTTATAGATACATTCATTCCCTTAGGATTCAAGTTTAAATTCAAGATTGCTATGGTCTTGTAAGTAAACACCTTTGCAATTATTACAAATACACAGGAAAAATAAATAAAACCATAACTGCAGATATTATACAGTGAACTGATCCTAAAAACTGTGGATGTGATGGTGTTAAAATTCATCAGTGGAGCATAGTAAGGTATATACATGGCTTTGAGCAAGCTTTTAAAACAAGATAGCCTGGGGGAAATTTTGTCAAGCTGGTAGAGTAAGTTTCAGAGTGTAGAACCTGATGACAAATGCCCAGCTACCAGAAGTCTCCAACCACATTCTAGAGACCTAGATGAACAGTACAGAACCAATAGCCCCTTAAGATATGGGGGATCCATAATGTGTAGGGCTATATAATCCAATGGGTCTCCTTCAGATGGTCGAACTTTTAAAAGTTTTACTTTCATATGCCTGAGACCATATGATCGAACTTTTAAAAGCTCGACCAATCTGAATGGAGATCTCCATACAGTGCGGAACGGGAAGATTTCCCATTACAGCAATGTAGTGAGATCTCGGAGTTGGCATATTTAAGTAGCGGGGAGGTATGGGGGTGAGGGGGGCTTGCCCCCCTTCTAAACAGAGTTAGTGTTTTTTCTGTGTGTTATGGTGTTTAGTTTACATGGTCGATGTTTCAAATGTTCAATCATATGGCCTTGGTCATATGAAAGTCGAACATTTGAGCCATCGATCATGTAAAGTAGACCCAATCCAATAGTAAAGCACTAAAGATTGTACACATTTGAACTTTCATGTAATCGGTGCAGACTCTGCAGAACTGGGATAATATGAAGTTAACTAGAAATAACTGTAAGCAGTCGTGCTGCAGAATTCAGAGCTGTCATGCAGCCCTGGGTAAAGGGAGTTACAGTGACAAAGATGTGAAGATACCAGGGCATACATTACTGTAATGAGGTCCTCATAAAGAAGGAGTTTGGTGTGAGAAATATTATCATGAAAATAAGATGTTTTCCAAACAGCTGATGCTTGGTCCATAAATGTCAATCGCAATAATTACATCAAAGGTTTTAAATTGCCTCACAAAAAGTAAACTGACCCTATTATAAATGCTAAACTGATAGAGGTTTGAATAGTTATTGTTCATTGAGGTGATCTGAATATTTGAGATAGCAGTCTTGAGTATGATAAGCCCCAGGTGTATAACAGTCATATAATTCTGGATGCATTTCAAATCTTAAACTAAAAGTCTGCAGCACAGAGAGGTAAAGTCATGTATCAACAGCTTAGCGATGATAGTGAAAACCTGTCCTCCTATTGAGCTCATCTAATAGAACTGCATACATAGTAAACAGCAAAAGGGTCACTATAAATCCTTACAAACTCAACATGAGATAGGATAAGCTGAAGAAGAATTTATCCAGACACGAATAGTTGAGAAAATCTGGAGAGGTAGGAAGCAAAATATTTCCATGAGCATTGTGACTCATTTTTTCCCCTTAGATAATTGTTAAGTAAGCTAAGAGTCACAGCTATCACCCTAGCTCTAGGGATTGAGGATGCCTAGTTTAATCCCTAGTGTCCCACTTGCATGCATGAAGCATCCAATATTTGGTATACAATCAGCCTTAGCAACATTTATAAGTATCACTACACATATGAAATCACATTGCCCTGTATCCCAGTCGATGCTATCTCTGTGTGATCCTTAGACTTCACTGAATATTCTACCTTGGTGCATCTGACCAGGAGCATGCATACATCCCTACTATATGTAGAAGAAATGAGAGCAGGGTAAGCCTCAGCATTCTTCTCCTACCCATATCAACTTCAACAGATCCCTGAGCTACTAATAAAACTCAGATCACTAGGTCATAGTCAGGCTTTACCTACATCAGTGATAGGAGGATGATGATTGATCATTAGTGCAGTACCATTATTCATTGATTTACCAACATTTCTGAATGCCACTACAGAAATTAATTTCAGTATTTCTCTTGGGCAGCAATGAAGTGTTTCAGTGCTTTGTTTGCGGTAAAAATCATAACAAACCATTTGCTGTTATTTAAGAACAGAGGAAGAGGGGATAGCGTGTCAGTTTGAAGATTATTGCAGGCACTAGAGAAGCCAGCTACGGCTTTAACTACCTGCATGTTTCTTTATTGGCAGGCCATAAGGAGATATGACAGATAGTTATATATTCCATGTACTGTGTGAGACAGGAAATTAAACAAAGCAAGAAAATGAACTATTTTCTATTTTAAGATCTCTTGGGAACATCTACCTTAATTAGAGGAGATCAGATACCTTAGAATCATGTCTATAAGTGAGGATAGAGAGGATGAGGGTACCGACCATTGTAGACTGCAGCTACTACAGGCCTGCAGAAATTATATCACACTCTGGTTGCTGGAGAAAGAGCTACATCAAAGCATTCAGTAGTCTGTTCTGTTCTGTCTGTGACCCCATTATCTGCTGTAGTCATTAGCTATAGGTAGAGATGAAAATTTGAGATTATGGGCACAAACATGGAAATGAGGCTCCTTCACAAGGTTGTTGGGCTCACCACTATATGAAAGTGAAGAATTTAGCTATCCACTGGCATCCTGATGTTGTGCTGCTTTACTCTAGGCCCAGAAGCCTCAAGTGAAACGATTTTAGCATCTAGTGTGAACGTCATCTGTGTGCCTCCTCCTGGAGGTGTAAAAGGCTTTGTCCAGAAGAAAAAAGTCATTCAGCAGACCCAGGATATGCTGAAGAGAATATATTGCTCACTTTCTCTGAAATGCTCTGTGATCCTATAAGATTAATTCGGACATGGATACGACTGCAAACTCTTCTTGCTATGCAAATCTTGCTACTGCTCTAACAGTCACTAGGTCATGTGGTTTAGGAAACGGATAAAGAAATGGATGTTTGTAAAAATCTGAGAATTGCTGCCAGGATTTTATTCCCTGTCTACCTCTCACAGACGGCTGCATTTTGGTCTACAATGGCAGATTACATGTAGGTGACTGAAAATCATTAAAGTCATAAGAACATAATGTCTTCTCATTGACTGTCAAAGTGTAGTCCTTTTCAGATTTCAATCGAAGATCACCAAGAAAGGATTCACTGAATGATATGACTTACATGTTTGTTCTGATATTTTCTCCAACCTATTTTGCAGCCACTGCCTTATAGAGGACATAACTAGCAGCTGAAACAAACCATCAAGAGGTGTCAGGTTTGAACTGCATTCACTGCTTGAAAAGATCCAAAACCAGCTGTCATAGTCACCGACATAACTTTTGCTCTGATATGTGAAAATTGCAGAGACAGAATTCAATGTCATTTCCCTTATTTGATGTTTCTAGATCTGTAACACAACTACTGAGAAGGACAGTCATGATATAACTGCTCAAATTTCCAGTGTATTTAGACGCCGTGAACTTAATTTAAATATATAAAAATGGCAGTCAGCATCTTCATCTCATTTGATATCACTTTAGAGAATTCTGGTGCAAAGCAGTGATGATGTCCAGGGCCAGGTCCAGTACAAGGTGACCTAGACAGCTGCCTAGGCACCGGTACTGGCTAGGCAGTCTGAAAAAATTAAAAAAAAAAATCCATTTTGTTCAGTTTTTTCATCCAATCCAACCACCTTTAAATTACTATTTTCTCTCTTCTGACTTGCCACAGCATCTTTTGGCAGTGGTTGGGTTCCTCCATTTGGGTTAAGAGAGAGGTAGCATGTTCCATTTGTTTCTTTTTCACATGGTTCTTTTTTAATATTTGTAAATTGTATTCCACCTCTCTTCTTGTCCTGATTATCTACTTCTCTTCATTTGTTTGGGCAGTTTGACCAACCCCCAGACCAACTTGACAATGGCTCAGTCCTGGCAGGAGGAGGTTCGGGTCTATATTATAAAGCCAAAAGCTCTAAAGAGCGAATACAAGTACATAAACACATAAAGAGCGATGTACAAAAATAGTGAAACACATATTGGCCGGGATTCACTAATCCCCCATGTAAGACTAACTAAGTCTTACTCGGAGACTGCAGTCTAAGAATATGACGTCAGCGCATCATGCATATGCATGAGGGCATGCTGACTCAACTCTAAGGCTAACACGGAGCATGCACGAGTGCAGGGGGCATTTCAGACTGCTGAGCAGTCCAAATATCCATGCCCCTGCAAGTGCCTAAACTGCAAATGTCACCAGACATGAGCTAGTCCGCTCAAATGTGTATATCTCCAACACTACCACTCCCCCACATTCCAAACCGGTGTACAAATATAATAAAATGTAAAACCTTTTTTTTCTCATTCTCGATATAGCTGTCCGTATTTGCATGTGTGTGCATGGGTTTACCCATTGCTTAGCGACAGTTAGCAGTTCAGACATCGAAGAGGATAATAAACTACTTATATGCAAATTAAGCCTAATAGCGTAGCGGTACAGCCTTCGCACAAAGAGGAGACATTCCCAGTTCGAGTCCCACCACTCCCCTTCCCATTTACAGTAGTAAATCTGTGCATAAAAATAATTTCTGACATTTACCTTTTAAATATTAGTAAAATGCATTGAAATGGCCTATGTAGTAGTGAACGATATTTTATATATATATAAGAAGGTGAAATGGTCATGCATGCTGCTAAATTCATAAGTAATGTATCTTAAGTAGTGTGAAGCACTGCTAAGCAAAGTTTACCAGTATTAATCATATTTAAGTATAATTGCTCATAGCTAAGCAGTGCTTTAGCTAGCACAATAGCTTTGTGTGGAGCTGCGCTTTGCACCAACTAGCACAAACAAAATACGTTTGTGCATAGCTGCACACCGCGCTAACTAGCGCAACGTTGGGCAACGTCGGGCAATGTCAGTAAACGTAGATCAACGTTGGGCAAAGTTGAGCAAAGTCGGCTAAACACAGCCACACCTCCTAGCCGGTCAGGCCAGTAGAAAAATAAAAAGCAATGACAGGCTGCGAACCCGGGATAGTGTGCACGATAATCACAGTACTGAACCACTAAGCCATGACAGCATTTGATGCTCATGGATTATCAACACACATATACATATTAATCAAAGTTTACCAGTGCTATGCAGGTGTGCAATCAGCTGAGAATTTTCAAATCCGGCCAATTACAAATAAGTGTGGGAATGAGGCATATTTAAGCTCCATAGGCAGGAATACATGTGATAACTGGTTGTAGCTCCCATCTGCAGGCAGCGATGGCTGGTGTTGGAGAGGGCTTTCGCTTTCGAGCACAACGGTGGGGCATTGAGGAGTCAAAAGTGATGGTTTGGCTCCTCATCCATCATCATGATGCTAGACTCCTGCAGGGCCAGTTCCAGGGCACAGAATACAAAGCGGAAGCCTGGAACCGTCTCGCACATGAACTCACCAGTGCTACAGGCATCCCTCGGACTGGTGAGCAGGTCAGACACCACCATGCAGACCTGAAGAGACACAAGCAGGACCAACTGAACCAATGGATACAGGAGGCCCATGGGATGGAAAATGCCCCACTACTGTGTAGGAAGCCATGGAATGAAGTATGTAAAAATTGCTAGTGTAGTCGATAGTATGGATAGGTATATGTCTCAATATTACTTCATTTACTTCACAGCTGCAGGTGTCCGTGCTGTAAATCAGCAAGACTATGCAGATAGGCTGCTAATGATGTGCCACCAGGCAGGTTAGTAATTATTCTGCATGTATTGTTATATAAAATAAGTGAGAGAGCCTCACAAAAAGTGTCGTAGCCCAATAATAAAGGTATAATAAGGCTTGAATAACCTCTCTGAATGTACTGTTATGTAAAATAAGTGAGAGGGCCTGAAAAAGAGTGTCGTAAACCATAAATGAAGGTATAATACATCTTGAATAAGTCATCTGTCAATACATCTACATATATATATATATATATATATATATATATATATATATATAGATAGATAGATATGTATAATACATCTTGAACAAGTCATCTGACTTGGATAAGTCATTAAAAAAAAAAAAAAAAAAAAAAAAAAGATTTTTTGCTTTTATGTAACATTTGCTGTTTTTATAATATCTGTCATAACTTCTATATTAACACTTTATTAACTTTGTATGATTTCTGGAGCTTTTCTCCCTGGGCCTCTACTGAAAATGGACATGTATCCAGCTAGACTAGCCCGGTCAACAAATGTAAAATAAAAATAAATAAATAAATCTGCATGCACTGTAATGTCAAATAAATGAGAGAGCCACTAGAAAAGTGTGTAATGTAATTAATAAAGGTATAACTCCTGTTCTGTGTCTGTGTCACTTTCTTAGAAATGTTGTTGTACTCTTGCAGTATAGAAATAGTAGTGTTGTATTAAGTGCTGTCAACCCACACTTGGGTAGGCCCATAGAAAGTGGATGAAGGGAGTGCCAATATCTGTTAAGCATATATAAAGTCCTCAACTATTGTTTCAATGGCTGGTATGTATAGGTAAATCTGGCACATGAGTAGCTTGTTATTGTGTTCACCAGAAATGTCAGTGTGCTGCTAGAAATGTAGGGGGCTGTTAAAATATAACTCATAATGTCACCTGAACACATCCAGATATGTAGACATATACATATAAATAAAATATATAAATACGTAGCAGTGACGTCTGCATCCTGGACAGTTTGTATGTCAGATACAGGTCAGGTATATAAGGAACTAGCAAAACCCATTTCACAACTTAATGGACATTGCCTATTGTAATAATACATGTAGGGGATATATACCTGCAGTCAATAGGAATGTAGTGTAAACTATAAGTACATATAAGTTGTTAATGGAGGTATCTTTTTACACCCTATTCCACACCTCAATGGGTACGTGTAATCTCAAAACATTTGTTGGGACATATGTCCTATTGGTTTATAAATATCTGCATTTACTTTGATGCATGTGCCCTGTTCAAACACCACAGTCTTGGTGGTCTGTTGCCACCAATCAATCCTGCATGCTGTTGGAATGTCCACTGTTGTTCTATATATGCATGTGTTATGCGTGCTGTTCAACTGTTGGAACTCTGGTGTGTTGGGTTAATGGGAATATTACTGCATGCTGTTACAACTAATTTGGAATGCTGTTGGCTGTTACCAACCCATATTGTCATTAAATCCTCAACACAGAATGTATGGGAAGGCCAGTCCCAGCGAACCCACCTGTCCCACCTCAGCTGGCGATGGCACCTGGCACCAGCAGATCCGGTGCCCAGCCCGGGACCTCCTCCTCCGTTGGCCTTGTGCCAACTTCAGGTGGAAATGCTGCAGGGGATGGGGCTCATCCCCCCCCTGCAAGTGTGGCCGGAGGAGGGCCACCTATCACCCTCCGAACGGTCTGGGCTGTGTTGCATAGGGAGATCGAGCGTTCAGTCGCTGATCCCCTATGCCAACCCGAGACGAGAGTGGCGCGACTCATGGTTGAGCCTGCCCCTCCAATGCAGCCCCCAGCACAGCCACCCTCCAGGCTGTGAAGGTGCAGTGGTGACTGCCCATGGGTGGGGATCTCAGTTCCACTGTTGCCATCTGTTGTCTCATGGGCTGGCGATTTCCAAACATCCTTCCCCGTCAATGGTGTTCACCCACCCCATGTGTCATATTCTGCCCCTGTATGCATCTTGTTTGTCTTGTCTGTTTACCTCCCCAACCTACCTCCCCAAATATACCTACATCCCCTACCCCACATTCCACTCTCACCTGGAAAAAAAAATGGGCAATCTGCTCCCACAAAAAAATTATGCCCCATACATAGCTGCCCATTTTGCACAAATGTCCGCTGGACACATAAACTGAAATTTAATTGGCAGTACAACATACTTTGTTGTCCTCACCGCTCTCTCAGGGGTGGAAGGTTTCACATTTCCCTCCAAATTACTAGTATATGCACAGCTGTTGCTGTTAAAGAAATGGGCAGCTATGGACCTTCCCTACACCCGTCCTGCACATCCCGAGCTGTTTTCCCTACTGTCTTTCCCTCTTTGTGCCCCTTTTTTGCCACTTTCCTATCTCCCCATTTTCTTTTCTTTCAAAGAAATGAGTGTGGGGGTTAGTGTGAGTAAGCACTTTTAAGCAGTAGTTAGCGGGTTTGTGCGAGTGTGTTTTTGTGTGCTTAGCTAAGTATTGCTAAGCATTGTGCAAACCCGCTTAAACCCGCTTACAACTGCTGAAAAGTGCCTTAGTCACCCTGCATATGAGGGGCCTTGTTCTGCTGAGCAACAAAATAAAACAGCACTGTCTCGAAGCCCGGACCTTGGACACA
Organism: Protopterus annectens; assembly: GCF_019279795.1. Lineage (NCBI taxonomy): Eukaryota > Metazoa > Chordata > Ceratodontiformes > Protopteridae > Protopterus > Protopterus annectens. Next base: position 1,038,614,480 of record NC_056735.1, read on the forward strand.
CTAGACTGCATGAAGTACCACTAAACCACAGTAGATATACAGCAGGTTGTTGCTGAAATATATATATCATGCATCAGAATGAGTGAATGTAAAGGAAAGATAGGAATGCCATAACACAAAACTGTTCTGTGGAACTTTACCAGCAGTTGTTGTGGAATTGCATTACATGACTGTGATAACAGAACCAGACATTCAAGCAGTAAATAATGTTACAGCAGCAATTTACAACCCCCACACAGTATCATAGCAGGACAATCCCCACCCAAATGTACAAAATACCTGTGTGTTCAGGGTCCACCAAGGATGTAGGTAGGCATACTCAGTACTGGAATTGTCCAGTTTTCATAAGCATCCTGTGATAATGTCAACAAAATAAAAAGCAGAAACTGTGCAGAAGTGAGTACATCAATATCCACAGTACAGCAATTCACAAACAGTTCATGTGCCAAATGAAAACATCTCAATAACTACGTATGTATGGCAGCTAATTGTATAAGTAGAAAAGAAACTACATACTCCCATGTATCTTGTGTTAGCATTTGTAGGGGTGAGTACAATTCTACACTCTCAACTGTGTACTTGGAGTGGCAACATTCAGGTCTGAGTACAACATTCAAATCACTGGCTGCACCCCTAGCATCAGTTATGAGAAGTATACCAACCTTCTGACTTACACAACGGTGTCCACAGCAAACAAGCATGGTCCCCACTTTGGAAAGCTGAAAGGGCTATGCCTACCTGACTTAGCAATTTATAGCATTGGGTTGCTATGACAGGTACCACACAGCAGTTTACATGCAATTGCCAAATGGTGGCCACCAATTAGTGCAGCGGCCATCACATGCACATGTGCAGATACCTATAAAAGCAGGCTGTACTTGCTGTCCGCACATGCAATCATTTAATTGCAAGTATGGAGGGAGAGAGAGAGAGAGACATGGACGGACGCAGACAACAGCAGCAGGAAAAAAGAAAAAAGATCAACAAAAAATATATTGAAGGAAAAAGTAATATACTGAAAAAAAGGAAAAACTAAAAGAATATATTAAAAAAAATATATTGAAAACAAAATATATCGAAAAGAAAAATATATTGAAAAAAAATCATATTGAAAAATAAATAATATATTGAAAAAAAATATATTGAAAAAAATATTGAAAAATAAATAATATATTGAAAAGAAAAAAATAATTATATTGAAAAAATATATATATCCTGAAAAAAATCATAAGCTATAAAAATAAAAGTTATTATAAAACACACAAAACCGAAAAATACGAACACATACAAAGGAAAGGTATGTAACAGCTATGTATTTACTGGCATGTAGTAGATGTTTATGAAGAGTACTCTACATAGTTAGAATCATCCATATGTGGCAGCAGTACGTATCTATGCACAGATGCCCTGCATAACTACTGGCATGGAGAAATCAGTGTGTAGCTGTGTGCAGTGGGATATGACTGTGACATATGTAGTTCAGCATTAAATGTCAAACATCTGATCCATGTTATCTGTGTTCTGTACAGTAGTGTGTACAATGTCTGTTAGTGGGAGTAGCACATACGGTTATATAAACATGGATGTGACAGAATAACAAATACATGATAGTCATATTAACGTGTGGCTTAGCATTGGCAACAGCTGTACCAGGCTAGTATGCTAATCTAGCATCTGCAGCTATATATACACCCTCTAATATTACTGTGTGCTCACATGTGACACCTGTTCATGTTGCAGCAAGGCTCAACAGGTCAGCCATGAGGTACACAAACGTAAAACAGTGTGGGCCTTGTGTGTGTATGGCACACACATACGGAGAGATCTTTCTGTGTCGGATATATTAGCATCTGTACATGTGCATAGAGCAAGGGACATACTGCAACTGTTTGTGAAGGGTGGACGTATATATATGTTGTTGAAGGTTGTTATGTGCATATTTCTATGTAGGTTGTAATGTGTGGCAAACAAGACAGCATACAGTGCTGTTATATGACATGTGGTGGTTAAACACTGTGGGTATAATTCGTCAGGTTTGCAGTGTTGCAGCCAGTGAGGCCTGCTAAAGCTACATGGGCTGAGAACACCTTCAATGCATTCCGCACAACACTGTGCGATATTATGACATAACTGTATACCTCACAACCTTCCCATAATTGATATCCCCACCATGAAAGGTGGACTGTATATGTGCCTATATGTATATCTACATGTACATCAATGGATGTTTATATGTATATGTGTGTGTGTGTGTGTGTGTGTGTGTGTGTGTGTGTGTGTATATATATATATATATATATATATATATATATATATATATATAGAGAGAGAGAGAGAGAGAGAGACAGGGTCATATTCACTGCAACAGATGCCTGGTGACAAAGCCATGGACTTAAGCTGACACTGCATTGACATACCTTCTTGCAAAAACTCTGTACACATGAATTACCACATAGGTGGTAGTCTACTTAACACCAAAAGTGTGATAAGAGACCATGGGACAGAGGTGGACAGCAGTCACCCCTTTGATAATCACAGTGCCACACTAGTTATGTCATCTGTCTACGTGGCACACATCATCACAAAAGGTGTGTCATCCAGGGAAATATAGGTCAGTGTTCCCCTCCACTCATCACACAAAAAGCCCATTATAGAGTACAATTCCCCATGCAGTATGTACCTCACAAGACATCTACAGCAACTGGAAATGACACAGACGTAACTCACAAAGAGTAATACCGGCCTCAAACAGATGCCCTATGCAGACCATCTCACAAACTAGCTAGACTGTGTCGCATACTGCCTACACAAAGATTAGAGTAGACAGATCACAATCCCTACAAGCTACATGCTCTAGGGACCTAAACCTTGTGACCTCAATAAACAGCACATGCTGGAAGGATAGATTCCTATCTCAGAGACATCCCATACTCTGGAACAAACCACCTATCAATAGCAAACAAAGCTCCTAATTAGCAGTCATCATAAATAATCCTGATGATTGTATGGGAGATAGGAAATACACCCTGGGAATCACCTCTGTGGATCTGCTTGACAGGGCCACGTGAAACGTACTTACCTGTGTGTCAAAGGCCAGGGTAGCGTATGGCTAGACTTCTATAGGCCCTAGGGCCAATAGCCTATTACTTACCTATGAAGCGATACACACCCACATGTACTTGCTGCAATAATTGCTATGTGAGGTTGACTGAGTGTGATGGTGACTGTGTTGGTGAATGTGTCAGAGTTCTGTATATGTGTGATAGCTTAGTGGGAAACTGTTTCTGTCATGGTATTATGTGTCCTAGCTGTGATCCCAGCAAAAGATGCGTATGCAATTGCTAGGCAGAAAAAGCAGTATGCCATACAGTCTGACGTATTCCCTTGGTGTCGATTGGGGTGTCCCATTGTAGGCTAAAGCAGTACATGTATGCTTATTGAGTGTTACTGCTGGTGAATCCAACTCATGTATGAACTGTAGTACTACCTGAAGCTGTATGCCTACACAACACAGTATGGTGTATGGCCACATTTCTTGGAACCACTGTTTTGTGTGTTCCCTGTAGTCCTCACAGATTACATACCTCAGGCATAAGGCTTTGTAACTACTAACACACAGTACTGTATGGTACACAGGTAAAGGTCATCTGGGTTGCCATACCTTTGTGTCTGGTATGTATGTCTGATGTGTGTGTGGGTATGCCTGTACCATGGCCTCAGTCATATGTGTGTTACAGGATATAAGTGTGTATCTAGCAACATGTATAGTCTAGTACAGCAGTATGCCACCTATATTAATGAATGTGCACATATGTTAGGCAGGGGTTTGCCATCAACGACTAGTGTGGTATACTGGTAATATTGTAACTGGACTTTACAATCATTGCAATGGAATACATATTTCTTGATGCATTAGCTTGATATATACCTCCTGTGGCTAGGTGGTGCATTGTGTTGCATACAGTGTGCTATGCACTGTTATATAGTCTTACATACTGGTTTATCTTTGTTGCTGTGCAAAACATGGTTTGATATATAGAGTGTGCCAGGCACTGTCAGGCAGTTGTGGGCTGAGCACTGATATGTGGTATTGAAAGTGTGTATCCTCTGACAGCCAATAGGTTACTATATATGGCAGTTAATTGATATCTGTACTTTAGAATGTTAAGTGTGCCACATGACTTGCTCACACATATTGTTTCATTGTCTTCCAGGGTAATGGCCCACCATCGTAACCCCACCTACAGCCCGGCAGAGGAGGAACAGATAACAACAAGCCTGGTGCAGTACTATGCCTTGCTGTTCTCCAGAACCAGCCAGGACCAGCATGAGTGGACTGCAGTGTGGCAAGATCTTGTCCGTAGGGTAAATGACATAGGCATGCATAACCGGACATATGAGCAGGTACGCCATCACTGCAGTGATTTAATTAGACATGTCCGGCAGCATGCATCAGATATCCATAGACAACAGCTTGCCACAGGTGGTGGGGTAGCCATCCATCCCCCCCTCACCAGAGTGGAGGAGCTGCTCCTGAGCCAGGTGGCTCCTGGCCAACAACAACAACAACAAGTAACATGTATCATCATGGAGGCCGGAGCCACCCAACAAGTTGACACGGAGCATGCAGGTAACATAGCATAGCTGTAGTCTACTGTTACCTCTATTGGTAGAGCATGCTCATGTGAGATGTGTACTGTGTAGTTAGAGGATGTGGTACCTAGTGTTGTGCAATACTAATAATTAGGAATGTTATCTGTAGGCCTGTGACTGTCAACCATTGTACTACTGTAAGATTGCAGACACACAGTGGCAATGCCACAGTTGTTGCCACTGACAAACTGTCTCATATCCTTGTAGGTCCCTCTGGTGTGACAGCAAGGCAGCAGACCCATGCTGGTGAGTGTGTTCTACATTTAATATTGCTAATTAAATGTGCATGTCATAGGTGAGCTGTAGGCTACGTACACGTAACACACCTACGCATAATGCATGCTGTGCATGTTTGCTGTGAGACTATGCACATCCCAGTAATGTGGGTAGCTGCCTAAAATACATACAATACACCGAGCATCCCACACAATTGTGGCAACACTGTAGTGGACATTGGATAGGCAGTGGCAATACACATGCACACAACATACACAACTTTGTCATACGCAGCACACGTTCACATGCTACACATGGCGTATTCAGACACCTGCTGTAAGGTCACACTGCAGTATCCCAAATATCATCCGCACAACACACATCATATACCTGAGGGGCAGATGCCTCTCATGTGGCTGTGCAACACTCTTCAACACAGAACACATTCATGGTAGGCAATGCCCCCTATTGGTCACCATACAAACCCATGTAACAACTGGCTGTGAAATGGTGAATGTAGCCATGGTATAGCAGTTCTGGTACAGCATGGAATGTGCCAGTCTAGCACAGATATTAGTAGCCTTGAGTAACCACATGATGCTGCATGATGATGGCTCATGGTACTACACCCCATCCAGTTACAGTGACTACAGTACTACACATAGCATTGACTGCTATGCACCTCAATGTTGTGTGTGTGCAAACATATGGACCGATACACAATATGCATAGCAATCACCATTTGTACAAAGTGACACATATATGTCTTGTAATGCTATTGAGTGTATAGGTCACATGACACACACTGTGTAAGTGTGATGTTTAATGTTGCAGTTGTGTTGTAGCATGCCATGTCATGGCTGGCACTGGCATGGCCACAATATGTCCTACACTCAACATAACTACTGTACAATGGCTATGTTGAGCAATGGTATTCCATCAGGTATACATGCACCACTCATCCTGTGTGTATACATAGCATGCATGTGCTAAACCTGTGTCCACATTTATCTGCTAAAGACACAGATGCTCTAATAATAAATGGATATCTATGTGACACACAGATACACATCCAGCCATGGTATGCATACCTGTAAGTGATGGTGTACAGGACTTTGCAGAGCTTTTAATGCTTACACAGCAATGTTGTGTCCATGTATACATTGCGTTCCAGGGTGAGGCCAATCACTGAACAACAACACAGATGCATGAAAGCCATGTATACTGTTATTAGCAAGGGCTGTCTACACCCGCACTGCATGTTGTTGAGCAACACACGTCCTGCATGCTGACATGTGTGATATAACTGTTTGCCTTGCGATACTGTACTCCACCATCACCCGCTATTGATTGAATACATTCTGGATTGCTGGTGGTGTGTGTGTGTGTGTGTGTGTGTGTGTGTGTGTGTGTGTGTGTGTGTGTGTGTGTGTGTGTCTGTCTGTTTTAGTGAGGAGTGCATTTGTGTGCATGTGTGCATCTGCTGATGTGTTCATGTGTGCCGACATCATGTACAGGTCGTAAAGTGTGTTTCCTGTCTTCCTCTCACAGGTGCTGACTTTGGACTGGTTCACTGCAGCAGGGAAACTGATGTCACTGAGAAAAATAGTGATGATGATGATGATAGGTGTGTTGAGGCACAGGCATGTTTGCCAGGGTCTGTCGTTGGGCCACCAATCAACAGTACACAAGTGTCCACCCCATCCATGCACACAGTCATACTGCCAATACATCCATCACCAATGCCCTTAGCTGAGGGACAGCATACAGTCGGCATTGGCCAGGACAGTGTGGTATCCATGGCACATGCATCCCGACACAGCAGCCATACCCAGATGTCTGGAAGGGTACCACATAGGCATATGTCCAGGGGTTCTCATCGGAGCACTGATGCTCATCATGCCACAGTCAGATGTGCCACAGGTCTTATAACCTCATGCATGCTCCAGGCTGTCATGGAGGCACAGGCACATATGGAACGGTACACCAGACATGGACTAAGGGCACAGTGGGCACATAACACCACCGTAATTGACAGTATCTGTGATTTAGCTGTTGCCATCCATAATTACACTGAGGTAACTGATAGTTGTTGGGGAGAGACATTAGATGTCCTCTGCAATGTCATGTCCATGTGTCAGGACAGTGCGGGACGGCTGAGTCTTCGATGTGGACATATGCCAGCAACATCAGCAGCTGGCAGTTGCCGTGGATGTCCCTCAAGCCACAGCCACTCCTGTAGTGCCAGTACCAGCCCCAGCAATGTTAGGGGTGGGCTGTCCATAGAACATCCTAGAAGACCACGTGCACATGGCTCTGGACAGTCCCAGCAGGGACTTGGGTCCAGTGTGCATCCATCTACCTCTGGTGATAGTACAGTCTAGCTTAGTACCTGATAGTGTCAGTAGCACCCCTGCCAGGCACAGGTACCGTATCTGTGGCCAGAGATGGTGATCTGTAAAGCCTTGCAGGTACAGTATGTGGCTGTCCCTACTAATACCCGTATATGGCAGCCACATGGTGGAATTGTGTGCATGCAGACACACACACATAATCCAGACACCTAGGGCTAACACATACCCACACACATTACATCAACATTGGCCCATAGCAGTATTCTTGCCCCCCCCCCCCACACACACACACACACACACACACACACACACACACACACACACACACACACACACACACACACACACACACACACACACACACACACGCACACACATACATGTCGATTGGATGGCTCACTGTAGGCCTCTGGCAAACCAACAACACACCCTGTGCATATGATGAAACCTGTGCCACCTCCTGTCATCTGTAATATCGATGCAGGAACAGGCTACCATGGTGCTGATGCACAGGGTGACTTTATAGCAGTATAGCAATATTAGCATGTTGTCAGCAGTAGAGTGTAATGATATGCTTGAAGGTGTAGCTGAGCATGCATGATGCATGAAAGCTATGATTGTCATTGTAGTGGTGTTTACACCAGTGTTAGTTCCAATAGTGTATTGTCCACCCACCTGCCACTTGGCTAATGTGTGCAGTATTGGCAGCATGTGTTAGAGAGTGGACAGTATGTGTGGGATGTGTGTAGCACAGATTTGCAGGTGTACAGTTGTGAACATGGTGGAGGTGCACTGCCTGCATGTATGTGCATAGTGGACACATGGGCAGGGTGACATGCTCTGTATTACACAGTAACACTCCATAGTGTATATTGGTGGCCAGTATGCATTGTACTACACACATTTCGGAACCTGACTACACATGTGTGTATGACATGGTTTGACACTGTGCTGTGGGTGATACTGTTACTATCTGTCATTGTTTTGCATTCTGGTAGTATACATAACTTCAACAGCCTGACCATAACCAATCGTTAGATGATGTCTTGACAACTGACACACAGATGTAGGACACACAGCAACATTTGGATCCTTCAGGTACTATACTATGCCAGTAACCAGTGGTATTCACCTGCACCCATTACTGAGACCACTCCTGTTTGGCTTATAGCTCTCTTAGGTACAAGCAATCACAGTAGGGATATGTCCGTCATGTATGGTAATGCATACTGTGGCCTATAATGCATTCTCCAGGTGGCACACACATCCTCCACAAGGGTAACATACAGACAGATACCTGTTGTCAAACCCATGCTGTAAAACTATAAGCCAAACTAAGCATAGTCATCCACCTTTACAGAACATAGTATCCTCACAGTACCACATAGGTAATAGCCACCAACATGATGAACAGGTACCAATGTGTACATGCAGACTAGTGTTATGTCATCTCTCCTTTAATAATCACATTTCCTAAGGTATTTTGAAATCCCTCGGTGGATCACATAAGCAATAAGGGGTCTGCATGCATATCCACAAAAGTTGTTGTACACCTATAATGAATAGTCATCATTGACAGACTTTGCTGCGTTTGAACAGGTCTGACATATACCTCGGCCATAAACACTCACTCACACAATTTAATAGAAACCGTAATGAGTGTGTGACACGGATGACCTAGGCCAGGGATCACTGCAGTGGCTGGCCTTGTCACAAGCATACAGATGTGACCTAAGGTCTGGGAAGCAGCAGCACAGTCTGGCAAAGATGACAGCTGTGTTCGTGGATAAAGCAGGGTTCCCACACATGCAGTAATTGAGGTAACATGTACGTATATGTATTTGCCACACAGCTACCTCACATGTGCAATGCATACTGATATGTCATACAGTAGTAAAAGCAAAACCCATAACACATTGACCAACAGTACCACACACATAGAGCACACACACTCACCAAGTGCAGGATTTAAACCCCTTAACTACTTCATGATACTAGAAGAATACACATTAACACAACGCACTATACAGATTACTGGGAGGTCTCTTTTCCACAGGTATATTTGTAGGATGGTGACATCATCAGACTTGACAAAGACAGTATACCACTTGTATGGTGTTCTACTACTTTACAAAAAAGGTTGCTCCTCTCCAAGGTAATTGCACACACACAGTTACCAAGTGCAGGATTCAAACCCCTACCTAACTACTTCATGATACTAGAGGAGTACGCATTAACATGACACGCTATACACATTACGGGGAGGTCTCTTTTCTACAGGTATATTTGTAGGATGGTGACATCATCAGACTTGACAAAGATAAGTATACCACTTGTAAGGTGTTCTACTACTCTACAAAAAGGTTGCTCCTCTCCAAAGTAATTACACACACACAGTTGTCAAGTGCAGGATTCAAACCCCTACCTACCTACTTCATGATACTAGATGAGTATGCATTAACACAAAGCACTATACACATTACTGTGGGTTCTCTTTTCCACAGGTATATTTGTAGGATGGTGACATCATCAGACTATACAAAGTGGGTTACATTAGGTGACATTAGATGGGCTACATAGAAGGAATGTCTAAACACTTTGGCCATATGACCATCAAAGGGGAGTTTGCTATCTACCTGTGTCCCCAGGGCCATAATGACTTTCTCCGTACATACTGGATTACCACCTACGTGGTAATTTGGTTGCACATTGTTTTACTCAAAGGGGATGACTATGCATTCATTGGCATTCAGCTTGAGGGCATTGTTTTGACACCAGGTATCAGTCTTTGTAAGGCACTTCTGGAGGATGTCTGTGTCAGCCATAGAGTTGATTATGGACCACACTTAGCAATCATCTGCAAACTTGTTCAGCCATACAACTACTGTGCTTGCCTGTACCTCTGAGCAGTATCTACTGAACAAGTGGGGTCCCAGGACCAAGACCTGTGGGATGTCATTTGTGACTGGCTTAGAGTCAGACATAGCACCCACATCTCTGAACATGTGTGTTTGATCTGTGGGCCACTTGGCCACCCATCCTGTGACATAGCTGTTAATGTTCAAGCTGGTACGCTTGTCCATGATGACAGAGTGGGGAATGGCATAGAAAGTCCTTAGTGAGGTCCAGGTGGGCTGTGTGGACTACTTTCACCTCCATCTATGTCCTTAGTAACTGTTTGAAATAAGTCAACTAGGTGTAGGAGATAGGATCTGCCTTTAACAAGCTGAAGATGTGTAGAGTCCAGTGTCTGGAGATCTCTAATGTCTCTGTTTATGGGTTCCATAACAATTTGCTCAATAGCTTTGTAGACCAGGCTGAGTAGACATATAGGGCAATGGTTTCCAGGTACTGTTGTGGCACCCCCTTTGTGGAGCTGCATGACTGTTAGTGTATGCCATTCTTTGGGTACATAGCCTGTGGGATGCTTGAGTCTGGACAGTGGATGTAGGTGAGGGTGTAGTTCCTTTTGGGCTTAGTGTAAGACGCAGCCTGGGACACCATCCAGTCCCATTGATGCTGTGTTCTTAGCTTTGGAGAGGGCTGTCTTTACCTTTATGTCCATGACGTCTGGGGCTCAGTATCCTTCTGTGATGGACACAGGTCCATTTGGGGGTGATGGGGGGAGTTTACACTGAACTTGTCCCCCTGGATGTGGGCAATGAAAGTTGGTTCAGTGTATTTCTTTCCATTTTTCAGTAGCTGACAGCATATTTGGAAGTTGACACCTACATGTCTGGTATAGCTACCAGAGGCTTTGTGGTTGTTATTCTTACATTCCTTGGCTATTTGTCTTTAGAAACTGTCCTTGGATTATTTTATGAGTGATCATTGTTTCTTCCTAATAATGATCAGTGATGCCTTTCCTTTAGTGAAGTTTGCTCTATCATGTGTTCGTTTCCTCCTTCTGTTGTTTACCTTATTTATGGGCAACAACCACCTGATTGTTGTCTTATTTTTGGAGGAGTGCATCTTGGATTTATTTGTGATGTCTCATTCCATGCATCCTTGTAGATGCTCATAGGATGCACTTGTAAATGATTCGGCAGATTGTATACCATTATCCTATAGCAAGAGATCTTTGGAATGTTCCACTTTGGTCTTGGGAAGTGTGCAGTTTGCTTTTGAATATGTCTTCACAGTGGTTTCATTGACTGGGGGGGGGGGCAGGATGTGGATGTCCAGTGTGATTACTGTATGATCTGATATTACCAGCGAGGGGTTTATCTCTGTTGTGGAACACTGGTACCCTATGTTGGTGATGGTCATGTCCAGTATGTTGTCACCTCTAGTGGGCTTGGTGACCAGCTGTTCCAGGGTGTTAGAGTTTTTAAACTCTAGGAAACATTGGGAAAAGGACGTTGTACACAAGTAATTCTCCCACTCAATGTTTGGGTAGTTGTAATCTCCTCATATAATGGTGTTTGACAGGACCTTTGTATTTACCACTGTTCTCAGGGATACTGAGTGAGGTTCCTGAGACAAGGTACATTATCTGTAGCAGGCTACAATCTGATGAGCAGCTTGGCCCAATGTTAGTTGCACTTGCATGGTCTCCAAGGCCTCATGCAGTGCCACTAACCTGAAGGTGTGGGTATCCATAAGGTAAATGGCTACACCCCTTCCTTTTGTATTTCATTCATGGCTTTGGGTCCGAAGGTCAGAAGGATTGTGAGTGTTTTACGTGGAGCATGTCCAACAGCTCTGTGTTTGACATAGCTTTGTATGTTAGGCAGTGAACACCTCTGAGTAGGTGATATGCAAGGGAGTATGGATGGAGCATTTTGAGATGGTCTGTGTATGGCATGTATTTCAGGCCACTAATGCTCTTTGTGAGGTATTGCTGCAGGCTTTCCAGTTGTTGTGGTTGTCTTGTGAGGTACATAGCAAAAGTGGCATTGTACTCTATTATAGTTCTAGTGAGTGATGAGTAGACGGGAACAATGTCCTCTTCTATTCTGCATGAGACACATTTTGTGATGAGGTGTGCCACATAGGAGGGTTTCCTGACTACTGTGGGAATGTGTCCACTGTCCACCTGTGACCCAAGGTCTCTTGTCACACTTTCAGTGTGAAGTATACTACCACCTATGTTGTAGTTCTTGGCTACAGAGTTTTTAACAAAGGGGGTGACAATGCACCTTTTGGCATTGAGCTACAGTCCATGGCTTTGACAACAGCCATCTGTCTCAGTGAGGCCCTTTTGTAGGATGTCCACATCTTTAGTGTTTACAATTATGGCTCCTAGTTTGCAGTCCTCTGGAAACTTCAGTAGCCACAGACTTTCCATGTTAAATTTTACTTCAGGGAAGTAGATACTACACATCCTGGAATGTTACCTGGTCCCATGGCTGCTGTACTTTGGAGAGTGTTATTTACCTGTGCAGCCATGATGACAGCAACTTTGCAGTCTTCCATTATACAGATGTGCTCTTTCATGGGTGAGAGGGGGGTAAAGTTAACACTCATCCTATCTGCCAGGATGTTGGCAATATCAGTTGGGTCTGTATATTTAGTGCCATTGAGCTGTAACTCAGAATAGATGTGAGTGTAGCCATGACATGGACCTGTCTGTTGGGCAGAGATCTCCTGAGTAGACAGTATGCAACAAGAGTACAGATTGGGCTACATTCAGTCTTGTTGCATGGGGCAACTATTTGAGGCCAGCAATCCTTTTGTTAAGGTACTTCAGTGGTCTTTCTAGCTGCTGAACATGCCTAGTCAGATTCATCGCAAGTGTGTTGTGGTACTCTCTGACCGGTCTGATGACTGCTGAGTAGTGGGAACCTCCTTTGACCTACATGCACAGACCTTGGCAGTTTGTGTGAACATATAACATCATTTTCTGACCACTTTGTGAATGTGTTTCTGGAAGTAGAGATGACTATCCACATTTGTCCATAGATCCCTTATTATCACATCCGTATTTAGCCTAAGTGTGTGAGCATGCCCAGTATGAACTTTTAGTATGTTGCTGCCTAACATTTGCTTCATTTCTTTAAGTGTGTGAGCATGCCCAGTATGACCTTTCAGTATGTTGCTGCCTGACATTTGCTTCGTTTCTTAAGTGTGTGGGCATGCCCAGTATGACCTTTCAGTGTGATGCTGAATGAAATCCACTACATTTGTTGGAGTGTGTGAGCACGCCCAATATAGGCATTTATACTATATGTGTATGGCAAATCAAGTTGTATTTTTACAGCAGGGCTCACCTTTGTGTCATAGATCAACAGGGATCATGCTATGCCTGCAGGGCTTCCATGAGACACTTTGCATAGACTTATCAACATTTCTGCATACAGGGAGGACAGCTATTCTTTGTACATTTCTACCCGGGGGCACACCTGATTGTTACTGTGGGTGTACATAGGATGAGGGTTCCACCTGACACTTATACACATTTGCTATGCCTGCACTGCTATGTAAGGTACACCATTTCAGTCTGTACTGTTGCCTATTGTACTGGCTTGAGGCATACTACTGTGTTACAGATCCTAGCGTCCAATGTCACGTATATTAGATTGTGACTTCATAGCCTACACAACCCACATCACACCACCTGGCCTGATGCTCTCTGTCTGCATAGGCCTGTGGGGGAGGTTACCCATATGCCTCTTTAGGGGCATGATACAGCATTTCTTTGTGTTTGCATTAGTGTACAATTGTCCTGCTGTGTCTGTGCCACTGAAATGCGATCATAGCTTAGTGGTTCAGTACTGTGACTATAGTGCACAGTATCCTGGGTTTGATCCCTGTCACTGATTTTTATTTTCATGCTGGGCAGACCAGACTGCTTAAGGAAAAGTAAAGCAAATATGATCATGTTTACCTGACTTTGCTCAATTTTGCATGACTTTGCCTGACCTTGCCCAACATTCCTCAACGTTGCCCAACATTGCGCTAGTTAACACGGGCAATTTTGTTAACATATATTCGTGAATGCTGCTTAGCACTGCTTTATATTGCTTAAAACATGGCAATTATGCCTCAGGTGGTGCTGCAGGGCTGCCTATGTCGGATACACATACTATACTCCCTATACATGTTTGGAAACAGGTAGTGCCAAGTTAGGCATCCCTTTTATTTTATGTGCGAGTCAGAGAAAGGTATAATTTCCAGGGTTCCTACTGAGCCAGTGTATGTGCTATGCATTGCCTCTTTGCCAAGGCCAAGGCATACTGGGCATGCCTCCTTCTGCCTACTGGGGCAGGCTCAGGTTGTTCCTCCTCAGAGTCATGCTGTGCCTGTGCAGGCCTTGGCAATGGTGGGGGGCTGTTTGGCCCTGTCCCATGGTGTTCCTGCTGCAGCTTTTTTCACAGGATCATATTGTGTAGCATGGCACATACCATGACAATTTGGGTATATGTAGTTGGTGAGTACTGCAAGGCTCCACCAGATGTATCCAGGCATGGGAACCGTGACTTGAGCATCCCAAACACACGCTCGATTACATTTCGTGTTTGTGCATGTGCCTCATTATGGAGTTCTTGTTCAGGTGTGTGTGCATTTCTGATGGGTGTCATCAGCCATGGCTCCAGTGCGTATCCAGCATCCCCCACTAGGTGACCGTCAGGGATGTCCCCATTGGCAAATGTCTGGTACAGCTGCATGAGATACCAGATATAGGAATCGTGGTAGCTTCCAGGGCAGCCAGCACACACATTCAGTCTTATGCCCTGGGCATCGCACATGACCTGGCAGTTGATGGAGTGGAAGCCCTTGCGGTTGATGTAGGCCCTACCCTGCTCACCGGCTGGTACTTTGATGTGTATGTGCGTGCAGTCAATTGCACCCACTACCTCAGGGTATTCCGCTATTTGCTGGAAGAGATGCATATTGCTGGCCAATACCTCATGGGAATTGGGGAAATATACATGATCACTGACATGTGCTGACATGGCATTCAGGAACTGGTGCAGTACCCTGGATGCTGATGCCTGTGAAATCCCCATCATAGCACCAGTTGGTCTTTGGAAGGTACCTGTTGCTAGTATTCTTAGGCCAACACATACCTTGGTTTACACTGGGATGGGCTCCCTTCTGTTTGTTCTGTGTGTGAGGCGTGGCCTGCACAGCTCAACAATTTGCTGCAGGAGGTCTCTGTCCACTCTATAGCGCACCACTATCTCCAGCTCATGTAGCCCCTGGTAGGTTACCCTGGGTCTGTGCACTCTTCTCCGTCTCCTCACTGTGGGTTGCTCAGCAGCATTCGCAATGGCACCACCCTCAGCATCTTGCACATGTTGCCTTACAATAGCAATGGCAGCCCCTAACATTTTTTTTGTCTCAGTTAAGCTTTTTAAGTTCTCACTTCTCTTTGTAGACTGCAGTGTTGCAGTGTTTCTGAGAAAAACATGGGGGAATGTTGTTTGCAGAGTTTTAAGTGCTGGGCTGGGCTGGGCTAGTGTACTGCCTGTGTAATTGGCTGATTCTAATTGATTTCACCTGGCAGCTCTGCTAGTTCTCCTTGGTTAACTTCCTACTACTTCTTTTCCTTCCTTTTCCCTTTCTGTTTCCACAGGGGGCAGCGACGCACAAACAAGTGCAAACACGTGCACACGTGTGCACACAGGCTTACACAGGCTTACACGGGCTTACACAGGCTTAGGTGGGTGCACATGCGTGCACACAGGCTTAGACAGCCTTACACAGGCTTACACGGGTGCACACATACGTACAAAGGCTTAGACGGGTTTACAGGTGTGCACACGCATGCACACAGTGTAAGCATCTTTGCAAGAAACTTTAGTGATAGCCACGGCATACACCTTCAGTTTCTGGGTTTCAGTTCAGACAACTGTAGACACGCCTCTTCCAGTCCTGAGTAACTCACAGCAAACACATGCCACTCTACTCCAATAAGCTTACAATCTTTGATACATACCCCTTCATGATACCACCTATCTTCTACTCTGTTACTCCCCTAATCCTACTCTTACATTCTAGGGACATGGTTCACATGGCAGGGAAAATAGGGATTCACTATCCTTATACTCATTTGCATGGGATTGCTACTAATGCTTGGTTACATCTCTCAGCCTGAGCTTCCCCCCTTAGCAACCACTGCTCAGTAGCCATGTTGTTTTCAGCCTGCCATTCACCTGCATGGCAGATGAATATATTTAATAAAATTCCTATTTTTGGATTTTTTTCTGGTTTTTAGAGCGCCACACATTTCCGCGGTGCTGCGCTAAAGTTAAACATCGAAGATCGGGGGGGTTAAAAAAATTGTTTTTTATTATTTTGCAACACATAAAAATGCCAATGGCCTTATATTTGGCCATTGGCATGCTTTCTCAACTGGATGCATCCTTTATTTGGAGCTGTCATAGCTCCATTTTGCTATTTGCAGAACGGTACTCAGTTACCAACGGAGTACATTTCTGCAAATAACACTACTCTTACTCGGACAGGTTAGTGTTTCCTGGATCACAAATTTACCTCATTTGCATAGCTTTTACCAGCAAATGAGGTAATTTGCATAACCTAACACTGTCCGTGCAAGAGTCGTTTTAGGAGCTCTCATGCACGCCTCTGCCGGCTGTTCCTCAATCGCTCAGCAGACATATTGGCTGTCTGGAGTCTTACTCTACTCTTAGACTCCGCGCAAGCCTTCGTGAATCCGGCCCATTGAGTGAAAATCAAAACACCAAACTTGTTTCTTTAATCAACAGTGCCATGCAGGTATACATAAATTAACTAAATAAAACTAAAATAATACACTTTTCAGGGAGGGCAAGCCCCCCTGCACACCCCCTTACTTAAATATACCAACTCCGAGACTGCACCACAGTGGGGAAAAGGATATATTTCCTTATCCCCAGGATTGCGCTGCTGGCCAAACAAATACGTTCAATGTTCTGATTTTCACTCAATACGTGTTTCCCTATTTTTGTACATTACTCTTTATGTGTCGATGTACTTGTATTCGCTCTTTATTGCTTTCAGCTTTATAATATAGACCCAGAGGTTCAATTGCTTGGTACTTTTAACATAACCTCATTTGACACTAATTGCCCTTCCTGTCATTTACATGAAGAAATGATCAAGAAGTTAGGCAAATCAATCAGAGTTTAAAAAAAAAAAAACAGTACCAGTGAGCAGCAATACTAGACAAGACAAAGACCAACAGAGTGAGACCACCCAGTAATGGGAACGTCATTGCTGCCAACTCGATGTTTGGACTGTCTGATCTGACCAAAATAACATTAAAAAGTGCAGGTGCTTGATTTTGTGCTTTTTTTTAATTGTGGAAGTATATAGGAGGAGTGGTTAGGCGGTGCTGTGAAGTGATGTGATTGGAATGGATGCATGTCAAAACTGGCAGTCAACGTGCATTGCTGTGGAGCTTGTACAAGTGCAAATCAATATGTGTAATAATATATATAATAGCATATATATATATATATATATATATATATATATATATATATATATATATATATATATATATATATATATATACATGGATCTACTTTATTTGGTCAAATTACAATTGGTCAAAAATGATTTCAGGTAGCCCACTTTACTGAAAGCACATTTGACTGAAATCACATTTGGTCGAATTTCATTTGGTCAGAAATTAAATATAGCCCTTGCCCCACTGCAGTGCGACCCTGGAGTGAGAATAATAAGTAAGGGGGGTGTGGCGGGCTTAGCCCCCTACATAATTGTAGTGTATTCACTGTTATATAAAGGTATATCCATTAAAAATACATTGAAATATATATGTTCGGTAAAAACTATTTGCAAAATGTGGGGGGGCTATGCCCCCCACGCCCCCAATGTGAAATTGAAAAACTACATCAATATTGTTTATATTTCTTATCCAAAGTTTGAATATAAACTTATAGTTATGCAGACTTTTTCCTATTTTCTTCCCTTCATTCCAGACTCTCATTCTAGATGTATCGCAATATTAGCTTCATAGTTTTCCTCAAATATTGGTTATCTGCTAAAAGTGATAGATGTCACAACCTAAATCTTGATACCAATGGGACACAAAAATCATAACTGCAAGCTCAGACATTATAGCAGATATAGCAGCTAGCTCCTAGCTGTTGCAAGTTCTGGCTGTAAGTACAAACTGGATTCTTTAGCAACAGTAGCATAGCAAGCGCGGCTGGGCTGTACTATGGAGGAGACGGCTCCAGACAATGTTTGTAATGGCTTTAATGGGTGGCATGGCATTTTAAATATGTAGGTTATATTAGGTGTCATTATTTCAATGTGATGTTGTGAGGCTGGACTAATAGTTATTGTCTCTATGGAACGATATATATGTATAAAGAAAGAAAGAGGATAATAGCATGTCAAAAACATTTACTTGTGTAGCAAGCTGCAATGCTGGGCAGTATTGTCTTCATTTTTTTTTTTTTTTTTTTTTTTTTATCAAAAGGCTATCGATGTTTTTGCTGCGAAATATGAAATAAAAAGATTCAAATCCAAATCTTTGCAATTATTGCAAAAGTGAAGGCTGGCTTGAATGTTGTTTAATTGTAATGGAGAAAACCAAGCAGTGGGATAATGTTATGGCTGTGTTGCCCCAGTATGGAAGTGCTGAAAGGCAATCCATTGTCTTGCCTAGGGCCCCATTTGACCAGAATCCATCTCTGATGATGTTCTACTAAGTGTAGCTGAACACATTTTTAAAACAAATAGTTACTGTCAATCAACCTCATTATTCAGAACAGAATATATGCATTGCTTAGGTAATGTAAAGTCGTCTGTGTTTGCTAAGATAGCTGAGCCTTGAAGCATTACATATAATAAAAAAATGTTTCTGTTATTGTATAATATTGTACAATATTCAAGAAGATCTGTGAATTAAGTTCAAAAATCTTTGCTTCAGATGTGTGCTCCTGTTTAGTTCCAGATATAACGAGTTTAACCAGTATTCTGCAGAATATTGTCTCTGTTGGAGAATATTTTGCTGCAATAGTCCAAGCTTAGTGTACTTAATTTAACCAGTGACACCTTCGTAGCACCTCAGCTTGAGTTACAGTCTTTATGTATATAAGACTGCTCATATGTTTTCTATTGTTTTCATTGTTCTCATTATGTGACATATTGAATTTAGTTTGAAGGTGTGGTGATATATATTCATCTTATTTTTGTTGCAGCTAAATTTATTGTTGGTATTTGTCTTGATTACTGGATATTGCAGTGTCACTATGTGAAAATAATAATTGTTTTATAATTTCATACCGTTCCAGTCCCATCTCTTGCAAAAGATAACAAGTACAGCCCCCTAATCTGCATTCGTTTGTTATAATGAAAGTTTTGAAGAACACACTTCATCATGGCAGCTGGAACTTGCTTATGAAAGCTGATTATTTACCTGGTTTGAAATAGAACTGTAGCAGTTCTATTCAAAGATACAGCTGCTCAATAAAATGAGTAAGTGATAATATGTGGACATAAACAGTACAATCATCTACTGTAATGCATATGTTTTATTTAGAGTGAGTAAAGCAGGTGGAAGGATGAGAGTCTGTCTCTTTTCAAAATGCAAAACATACTGTTTGTGAACATCCCACGTTAAACTGTATTACATGAAAGGGGTGCTGTGAAGGCAAAGCTAAACACATAATTGGTCTGAATAGTGAAAACTTCATTGTTTAAAATAAATGCTTTCTCATAATTGTACTTGTAGTATTGATGGAAATGAACACACAGAAAACAACAAAGGGACCAGTATGGAATCCTATAACTAAATTATATCTTTCTGTTCTAAACTGGGGTATGCTAACATCTCATTACATTTGCTTAATGACAGAAAAAAGCAATAAACCTATCTCCCAGAAGTCCATTTAATATATTACCCTGTTTGTATCTCCACCCCAGTTCCACAGTATTTCTTCAAAACCTATCCCCTACCCTCTTGAATACCTTAGTGGATTCTCTCTCACTCTATCTCTCTTTCTCCCTCTCCACATCTCATTCATGCAATCATTTTGAGTCCAGTACCTTCTCAGAAAATAAGTAATTTCACAGATTCAAGGACTACTGGCCCCTACAATCTGTTCCTGTGACCTCCTCCCCTTTACTATCCATGTTCAGTAGGACCCTTTTGCATCAATCCAAGATGTTCTTTCACACTCATATTATGTCTCTCCTGCCTGTTCTGGTCTCAGATGAGAAAAGATCCAACTCCATTAGTCTATGGTTTTATCCTTTCCCTACCATCCTACATACATTTTCTGGTAGCTTTTCTTCAGACTCACCCCGACAGCCTGAAATCTTTCTCACTCTTTTTTGTATGACCTCCAAACTGCACTTAGTACTCGTGGATTACCCTAACTATAACCTGGCAAAGCACACACATTACCTCTTTGCATCGATTTGCCAAAGGCTATACCCTAGCACGGAGTTTGTAGACACCACTGCCTTCTCAGTTTTGTTCTTGGTGATCCAGACCAGGCACTGTAAACACACTTAAATCCTTTGTTAAGAGCTATCTGTTCTATATATTTCTACTGTTAAGTCATACCAGTATTTTTTTGAAGTGTAAGTACTATAGTTTTCATTTGTCTGAAGAGACCTTCATGGGTCACCTATCTACTTACTTGGTCCTGCTTTCCAAATCATTATGTGGTTAATTTATTAGAAAGTTTTGCTTTATAAAGAAGTAACCAACCTTTTCTTCACAAGTCTCCCCATGACTTTCCCCTGCCTTTGCTGTTTTGGTAAATAGGCCTCCATTTTCCAGATTTTCTTTTGCTCCCCATGAGTAACAGTACTACACTTGCAGTCTTCCAGTCCTCTGATCTTTCTGCAATAAACCAATGATTTCTTGAAGGATGCCGTTTACCATTAGGAGAGCTACTTGTACACTATTCAGATCCCAAAAGAGTCTAAGAGGTAGTCTAAGTCATTGTATTCACAGAACTGTTTATCCACCTCAGAAATGTCTGAGATATTTACAAGCTAGTAAAAGTTTATGATGGGCTAGCATATACTATTCCCCTCTGGAAAAAAAAAACAGAAAGGCTAAACTTTGTTCCCCTGATTAGCATTCTTGCACACGAATGAATATGCGTGGGTTTCCTCCGGGTCGTCCGGTTTCCTCCCACATCCCAAAGACATGCTGTAGGTGGATTGGACACTCTAAATTGGCCCTAGGCATGAGTGCATGCATGTGTGTGCCTTCTGTGGAAGGTTGGGCACCGGGCTGGCAACTCGACACCGTAAAAACTCCACTGCCAATCATGAGCGGACAGGTGATCCGCTGTCGCGACCCCTAACCGGGAAAAGCTGAAAGAAGAAGAAGTTAATTTTTTTTCTTTTATTATTACACTTGTTTCTTAACTAGAACACCAAATTCATCTCTATATGTTTTCCATTTCATTATATCAATCTGTTCTGCCCATCAATCTATTTTGTCACTTAGTCACAGAATGATTGTCATTTGTTTTATACGATTACATTCTTCCAATGTAACTGATTAGAAAGTTGTGATGATGCAGTCTGTTCTATACTTCAGAACTGGGTAACAGACAATAGAAAGAAACAATACAGCAGTACGTGGTAATAAATATTATATGCTTCCACAGGGACAGAAAAGTTGTGAAATAGTTATATTGATAAACACAGACTGAAATATTAAACTGCATCTTTCTATACTAACTTATGAAAACAGACATTGTGAAGTATATCAAGGCAAGTACATATCAAATTTACAAAAACATTTTGAAATGAAATCTGTCACTTCAGTGAAAGCAGTTACACAACTGTAAATCCTCTTTTGTTGCTGTCTGTACTTTTCTCTCCTGTGCCATTTAATCATACTTGATAGCACAATAACATCTTCTTCAGTTAGACAAAAAAGTGTACTCTTCTCTCAACTTTTCAGCAAACTGCTTTGAAACCTACATCTATAGTTTTTCTGAATATTTAATGTGAACAAAGTTTACTCTATATTGAAAGTGTAAGTTTCCACTGAGTTCATGTTACATCAGTTACTTTCTTGAATAGAACAGGACAGAATAATAATGCAGGAATAATTAATCTGTTCCCTTCAGTGTAGATGAAAAATAGTTGCTTAAAGAAAAACAGGTCCAAACTCTTCAGACATATGTCTAAAATATTTGTAGTCAGATGCATTTGATTTTTTTGAAGGCATGCTCATGCAATTTATTTATACATATATACATATTTGCATACATATATGCATTCTTTGTACTTTCTGCTTTTATTTTCCTCTGACTCTTGTTTTCTGTTTCAATTTATAGTCAAGTAGAAAGAAACAAACAAAAAACAAGCTGATACAGGAAAATTACTGCTGAAGGCATATATATACAACTAAGTCTTTTTAAGAATTTGTAGCCCATTTTGTAAACACGATAAGGCATTCAGGGATGCATGTACGATTTATGGAGAGGGGCAAAATACACTGTCATTGGCTTGTCCCATTATTCCATCTATGCTTATTTATTTATCTATTTATTGGCATTTGATTTGTGTAGAATGGTATTTAGTGATGGGTAAGCAGATGACTGTTGGATAATTTTATAGGTAGGAAGAAGCTGTGTAGATATTAGATGATGGGGTAATTCTAACCAATTTAGGCTTTTTGTCCCATACAGTGGTGGATTCTGAAAGGAGTGTTTGCTAAAAATTTTGCTATGTTATTATAACATCGTTCAAGCTATGTTTTTTTGTGATGCCTGGATGTTAGGTTGGGAAGGGAGGAAGTAAGTAGTGGCAAGTGTAATTTTAGTTCCATCTGGTTCTATAAAACATCCTTTAAGGTTTTTTTAATGAAGTTTTGTAATTGCAGGTTGAATTTTGGATTATCATCCCTAATAATTTGCTATGAGAAGTGACTTCAATGGTTACATTATTAAGAGACAGGATTTTAAATTTTATTTTTCCATGAGAGAGGGATTTGGGGAAAAATAAGTACTTCATTTTAGGGGGAGGGTGTTGAACATGGCTTACTGTGTAATATTTTGGGTATGTACCAAGTTGTCTGATGTGAATATGAGTGTGGAGTCATCTACGTATTGTATTGTATTCAGGAGGTCTGTTGTGTGGATTTGTGGAGGGTCTTGGCGAGAATGTTAAAGAGGAGAAGACCAATGATAGAGCCTAGTGGTATACCAGTGGTGACTTGGAGTTATGGAGAGAGATTGAAGTGGCTTTTGAACCATAGAAGAGTGGGCTGCAATAGACTAGTGAGGACATTTGCAGTAGAATTTTGCTGTGGTAAACTATGATGAAGGCTTTAGACAAGTCTTGAAATATGGACGAGACTAGTCTGCTGTTATCTCAAGCACCTATAAACAAAGTGCAGTATTAGTACTCTGGGAGGGATGGAGGCAGTGTTGTGTGGGGGATAGGGGTTCTTCTTGCAGGAGATAGTTTAGCAATTGTTTGAGGTGGGGGAAAGACTGATATAGGTTTAAATTTAGTAATGTCTGTTGATCATAGCACTGAGTAGCATTCTACCATCTCCAAGGATGATGTCACAATACCAAAAGAAAATTATCAACTTTTAACAATTGGCTCAATTACTGGTGTCATTCCAAAGGGGTCCAATACTTGCCAGCTTGGGAGGACATGGTTGACAGACCATGCTGCTTTGCCAGGGATGGTCTTTACCTGTCTTCTGTAGGCTTTAGGATATTGACCAAAACATTATGCCAAACAGACAAACCTTCCAACATAACAACTACTCAGGACAAGCTAAAGGTATTACTGCTTAATGCTAGGAGCCTGAACAGGAAACTGCACTCCATGGAAGCTATCCTCACCCTGGAGAATGCTGACATCTGTGCAGGTACTGAAACATGGTTCAAAGACACAGAAAGCACTCTGGCAATGCATGGCTAGAATGCATTTCATATATTTCTACCACCCACCGAATATGAAAGAGCTTCACTGCCAGTTATCACCAAAGATACCAAAAGAACAGGTTGATACGGCACTCTCTAAAGCTAAAAGCACAGCTTCAGTGGGGCCTGACAATATACCATATAATTTTAACTACCCCTCCATTAATTGGGAGGCATACATAACAGCTAACATGTAGGCTCAAAGACTTCTTGACTTTGTAAATTCAAATACCCTGGAGCAGCTTGTCTGCACTCCAACTATGGGAACAAATATCCTAGATCTGGTATTCACAAATATGAGAGAGTGTTGCACCCTCAAGTGGTATGTCCTCACTAGTAAGATCAGATCACAAAGTGGTCTCCCTTGAAAAAAAGGTAAACCCCCCCCCATCTAACCCCAAAAACTTTAAGAACTTTTGTAAGGTAAATTACCCCCTATTAAGGGATGGCATAGATAGTTTCCAAGTTCCCCCAAATCCAGAAAACAGAGAAACCTATGTAAAGGCATACACAAAAGCCCTGTGTGACCATTTAAACAACTGCATAGAAATGGTAGTACCAAACAAAATAAACCCAGGTCAAACTGCAAAAACAAGAAACTTTGGTGGACCCCTAGTATTTATAGGTTATACAACAAAAGAAAGAAAATCCTTTTAAGAAGTAAGAGGGAATATGCACAACATAGAAATAAGTCCCTCATTAGTCTAAACAAACAAATTAGGGCCTTAGATAAGTCTCTGAAAGCAGACTTTGAGGTGAAAATAGCATCCAAAGCTAAGGATAACTATAACGCATTTTCAGTTATGTCAACAATCATGAGGGCAACACCTAACAATGTGCAGAATTAGTTTTAGATGGCATCACCTATACTCCGTCAGAAGATGTTGCAAATCTGTTAACTGACAAATTCAGCTCAAATTTCCCCTCCCCATCACTTCCAGTTCTCCACCAAAAAATACCCTCCACCACTCCACTGCCAGTTATCACCAAAGATACCAAAATAACAGGTTGATATGGCACTCTCTAAAGCTAAAAGCACAGCTTCAGTGGGGCCTGACAATATACCAGGTTGCCTCTTGAAATAGCTGAAATCAGGACTTATCAGGCCTATTAGGATCTCTAACCACAGCCTCAAGACTGGCTTTGTCCTGACACTGTGGAGGACAGCAACAGTAATCCCTCTGCATCTACTGACCCAGGACATTAGAGACTGATAAGTCTGACTAGTCTTATATGTAAGGCCATGGAAAAAATAATCATGGACCTGATACAAAATGACACAGAAGACCTACAAACACTGAACCTGATCCAATTTGGCTTCATCAAGCGCAGGTCATGCCTACTGAATCTGGTGGATTTCTTTGAGAAAATCACTAAGGCCATGGATGATGGTAAAACAGTAAATACCACCTACCTCAACCTGGCCAAAGTATTTGGCACAATTCCTCTCTTAGGTATTATAAATAAACTCACAAAACTGGGCATATACCCCTGCATCACCAGATGATAGACAATTGACTCATGGACAGGATACATGTGCTTAAAGTAGATGAATCCAGATCCAACAAGAGACCAGTTACTAGCAGTGTGCCACAGGGCTCAATACTGAGTTCACTCCTGTTTGGAATATGCTTCTCTGAAGTCAAGGCAAACGTTGAAGGCTGCTGCATGACAAAGTGTCCTGACGACTGCAAGCTAAAAGCAACCATTGAATCTCCCAATGATGTAGACGTCCTTCAAGAAGGTCTAGATCAGACAAATGATTGGTGCCAAAACCATGGCCCAAAACTAAATGCAAAAAAAAATGCATTATCATACCCCTTGGGAAGTCAAATACCCCTGCAAATTACAACATCAATAGCACGCCCCTTAGAGTGGTACACAGACAATAGCCTGAAATTTGACTGCCATGTGTCAACAGTGGTGAGTAAATCCTTCTATGTAGCATAACTTATAAGTAATAGTATGGCATCCAGATCCAAGAAAATTATAGTCCAGCTGTACTCAGCCCTCACTAGTCCATTAATTGAGTGCAGTGCGCCATTTGGCATATACTTGACTAGGCACTTACAGCAACTGAAGTGACCTCAGAGGTTTCTCATAAAAAAATACAGGGTGTAAACAAGATGAACTAAAGGGATAGACTGAAAGCACTATCCCTTTACCCTGTCTCCCACCAGCTATTAAGGGATGACCTATTCCTGACATACAAGGCAGTAACAAATCCAGCCCTGATGGAGCTGTTTACACATCTGCAAGTCAGAAAGCACAAGTATCACCTGATCTAGGGATCTAAACTTAGTCAGCATCTCAAACAAACATGGTGGAGAGACAGATATGTGTCTCAGAGATTGCACCTTTCTTAGAACAGGCTTCCTATTCACATAATGCAAAGCCCCTTACCTGGCCCTCTTCAAACGCAGTTTGGATCAATAGATGGGGAATCATAAATTCACATCCTATTTCCCTTATTGACAGGGGCAATCTGTAAGATACTCAATGCACAGACAAAAATCCATGCCATTGTCTTGCACCTAGGGGGCCATATATTGGGTAAAATCAGGATATATTGGCTTGGCTTGTCCGAACACTTAAGCCGTTGGCCTAATAATCTCCTATGAACAAAAAAAAAATCTATGAATTTTCTCCTTTGTGTAGATGAATAAGGTGCATTTTTTTACAGAGAGAGGGAACATGGGATTACTGGACTGATTTATTTATAAGGATTGAGATAGGATAGGCTATGCTATTGGCTGCTGCATTACGATACTCACATGGTAGGCCATCATCTGAAGGAGAGTATGGTTTGAGTTTGTTAAGAGTAGTTTTATATGAGATGTGGGCACAGGTTTAAAGGTGAAAGTGGATGTGATGATATATGGCTGTTTGGCAGGATTGGCATTAGAAGTTGGGGAATCCTTGGATAGAGATTCTATACTATCTACGAAATAAGAGTTAAATTCTATTTCAGTTTTGAATGGTGAGTTATTGAAAAAAGGATTAAGGTTAAATTTTTGACCCAGATGTAAGAATTCTTTAATGGATTAGCACACTTTTTAGGGTTATGCTTACTATTGTTCTGAATGCTGTTGCAGTATAGTTTTTGCCTTTGTTTACTTTCTTTTTAGTACAGCTGTGGAACATTCTAAAGTTTTTCAAGGTATTGTGGTGTTTTATTTTTTTTTTTGACATTCGTTTCATGCATTTCTATCCTTCATTAGCATTATGTTCTTTTTGGATAGCTAAATGTGTTAATGTTTCACTTTTTGACTGCAAATTTCTACATATTTGTTATATCGTTATCTTTCAACATACACAAAAGTACTTTAATTGTCTATATGTAAAATAAAAAGCAATTTCTCCCATGACTGATAATTATATAATACCTCTAATGAGAATAACTGGGATCATAACATAGATAATATAAGGGGCCCCATACATAAGATAAAGCATTTATGATCTGCCTCTTTCCATTAGTAGTGCAGAGGGCAGTGCTTGGGTAAATTTTGTGTTTCCCATCCGTATATCCAAGTTGTGCTTGAATATGGACAAGAATGAACTTTGTTTTATGTGGATGGAAAGTCTGTACCACAACAGCAGTATACTCGATGAGATACTGTATATGGATGTTGGAAAAGAGGTTTAGATCCCAAGACCAGGTATTTCTTATGCAATTTGACTTGTTGATGTGCACCAAATCCATTAGTACTGAGTCAGAAGATGTCTTGTATGTCAGGCACAGGTTACTTGTTAGCAGTCTGTAGTCTGTATTGTGACAGAGCTTTGAGCTGATTCACGTAGGACATACAAAGAAGAACAGAGGCAAAAAAATGTGCATCCGACATGCAATATGCACTGGCAATACACTAGCTACCACAGCTGGAGGCCTCTGTACAATTTCTGAGTCCATAGGGGAAAAAGATGGCAAATTAAAAGGCAGCACTGAGTAATAGTATCAGGACGGCAAGGGCAATTAAGTGAGGGGGAGGTGTAGAGGAGATACTTGAAAGGCAAGATCTATACATTTTTACAAAGAATAAAGGAAGTAAGAACATGCTATGAGTATCCAAGATTGTTAGAGGGAACTGGAAAACAAAATGGGATGACAGGACAGAGTGCAGAAACGAAGGCACGATCTCCACCTAGAAGTAACCAGATTTGTCTGGATATGAGGATCCACTTATTCATCAAGGGAGTAGAAGACAGGTGAGCTTGAAGACTGTGTAGTTCATAAAATGATAATAGAGACATTCAAGAAGGATTTAATTAATGGAATACTGAAGGCACAACAAGGTGTAGCTGTGTGTAGCTATGTGTGTGTGTGTGTGTGTGTGTGTGTGTGTGTGTGTGTGTGTGTGTGTGTGTGTGTGTGTGTGTAGCTGTGTGTGTGTGTGTGTGTGTGTGTGTGTGTGTGTGTGTGTGTGTGTATGTGTGTGTGTGCGTGTGTGCGTGTGTGCGTGTGTGTGTGAGTGTGCGTGTGTGCGTGTGTGTGTGTGTGTGTGTGTGTGTGTGTGTGTGTGTGTGTGTGTGTGTGTGTGTGTGTGTGTGTGTGTGTGTGTGTGTGTGTGTGTGTGTGTGTGTGTATGTGTGTGTGAGCATGTTTTATATATGTATCTATATCTCTCTCTCTGTATGTATATATGGTTTACTATCAAATTTTGAAACAACATCATGCCAGCTGTTTAGAATGTTGATTCTTTTGGAGGAAAGAATTGACATTTCACCGCACACGATCCAGAAAAAAAATGCCCGCTATGAGTTGGAAAATTTCCTACCATTTTGCAGGGGTGCAAGCCCCCCTGCACGCCCTATACCCACTGCTACTTATGTATTCTAACTCCAAGATCACACTACAGTGAGGAAAAGGGTAATTTTCCCAATCACCACTATAGTGCAATGCACTTCAAAACACCGACACTCCAAACTGTGAACACAGTCTCCGTATCGATGTTTCAAAGTTGACTGGAATTGTGTTTGCAGTTTTGCCTCTCTGCCGCACCGTGTTCGTCCGTCTCACAGTTGACGTAAGCCACCTCAAATTTTGATTGCAAACCTATATGTATATATATATATATATATATATATATATATATATATATATATATATATATATATATACACACACACACACACACACACACATTTATGTTTTATATATATATATATATATATATATATATATATATATATATATATATATATATATATATATGTATTGCATGTAATTGGTTTCGACTGCATTTATAGTTTGATGTTATTGCATGCAAGGTACTATGGTCGGTTTGACTTCAGTTTCAATTTAATGCTGTGATTGTGCACAGGGTACGATGGTTGGTGCAGTTTGATATTACTTCATGCAGAACAGTATGGCTGGTTTAAACTGCAGCTGCAGTTTGATCCTACTTCATGCAGGGAACTATGGTGGGTTTGAACTGCTCAGTTTGAAGTTACTGCATGTGGGGTACTATGGTTTGGTTTGAATTGCAGCTACAGTTCATTTGTATTGTCAGTAGAAGCATAATGTTGAAGATGGGGTAAAGGACTGGATTATCTTATTCTGAGCGCTTGTCCTTTCTTCACCAATGTGTTCTATGATGTTAATATATTTCAGTGGATCTATTTCAGTTTATTGAAAAAAACACATTTTCAAAACCCATATATATGGCTGCGACCATATGGTCTACAATGCAGTTAATAGTCACTGTTTCTATTATCTGTGTCATGTATCATACAAGCAGTAATGCTTGACAGGGTGTGTGTTAATGTGTAATTGAAACACGCCCATGGGTGTCATGAAGCCTGTTGTCTCAGGCGGAGGGCCTCTTCACCCCTCGAAGGGTGTTAATTACATATTAACACACACCCTGGAAGGCATTATTGCACTTGGGGTCTCTGTAAAACTGTTGTGGTCTACTTACTTATATATATTTTTTTATTGCTATATATGTTTTAGCATATTTTTGATGTAAGATAGTTCCTCAGCCTAATGTTTCAAACTTGCTGTAGTATATGTTAATGATGTTGGAAACATTTTACAGCCATACTATAACATTTAATAAATTACCAGGTTATTCACTCTATTTTTTTGTCCCTTACTCCAAAGTCATTTGGTTGGCAGTCCCTGGAGATTGAAATTGCTAAATAATGACATACATATGAGCTTCAGGCTCATTTTGTCTTCAGAAAATTCATGTTAACTTAAATCCTTGATTTTAGCTGCTTCATGATTTTATATGAGTAATAATTGTTTTTATTTTAGAGCCTTTGTTCCCCTTTTATTTTAGACTTTATCCAGATTTCCTCAGCTGAAAGGTGCAGAGGTTTGCAAAGCTCTTTACTACTGCTGCTAGTAGTCATCTCACTCACACACACACACACACATACACACACACACATGCAGACACACAAAGACACACACACAGACACACAGACACATGCACACATGCACACGCACACACGCACACACGCACACACGCACACGCACACACGCACGCACACACACACACACACACACACACATGCAGACACACAAAGACACACACACAGACACACAGACACATGCACACACACACACACACACACACACACACACACACACACACACACACACACACACACACACACACACACACACACACATGCAGACACACAAAGACACACACAGACACATGCACACATGCACACACACACACACACACACACACACACACACACACACACACACACACACACACACACACACACACACACATGCAGACACACAAAGACACACACAGACACATGCACACATGCACACACACACATACACACACACACACACAAAAACACTTTTTATTTTACACTCGCTAAACAGCAGAAGCGCTGCTTAGCAAGCGTAAAATAGTAGCTCAACTGATCTCTCTCTAATAATCATACACACAATACACTTTCACACATCAACACATACACACACTTTTTTTCTACTTTTATTTTATTTTACAGTCACTAAACAGCAAAACCGCTGCTTAACAAGCGTAAAATAATGGCGGCCATTCTGTTTTCTCAGTCTGAGCTCCACGGCAGCTTGATATGCTGCCGTGAAGTGGGGGACTCATTTTTCAGTGAACATTACTTGTACATTAATGCCCTGCTAGAAAACACTCGTTCTCCACTCAGGGTACTGATGTACAGTGACCCCATTCTCTAATACAGTAAAATATTACAGCTGTGTACTTGGAATGCAGATTTAGCTTTCACTGTGATTTTTTTTTATTTGACTGCAGAGTAATGGAGATATTTGAACAATTTATAAATGTTAACTCTCCCATTTCTACAGAAGTTATGAATGTAATCTCGTAATCAGTTTGCCAGTAATCTGCTTTTGTTTTTTATAATGCTTTTGTACAAAAACAGTCTTCTGCTATGCTACTGTATAGCTTATTTTTGTGATAAAGGTGCAGATATTTTCACAGGCCAGTATATTCTTATGCACTTTCTGCACAAACTGTAGTCTAGAAAAGGGATTTTGCACCAGTGCAATACATTTTATTTTAGTACAATAAAAGCAAAGATCTAACATCAGAGCTCAAAGGGTGTGCAGTTGTGAACTGCATGTAAATATATAGAAATTCTTTTTCATGTTCGAACTTGAATTCTGTGTGTCCCAAAGCAGAAGGCCTATGAAATAAACAGCTATAACTGACTATACCCAATTAATATGGCATCTTAAGCAGTGCAAATATACTGAGTAGAGGGAACAAGATTAACAAGTGTCTAACTGAACAATCTCATCTATTTATAGCTGATGCTCTTTGTGTGGTTATACACAGATTGAAAGTGGCATTTGACAAATGAGAGCTAAATGTTTATTACAACTACACTAGTATACGGAGTAATGTACATAGTGGTATGGCTCTAGATTGACAACATCTAGTTGCTGAAGCATCAGTTACCTGAGGCACATTATGCTAAGAAACAGGACACTGATTGCTGCTTTCCTTTGCTGAGGCAGAGTTCTCCCTTTTTATGTTTGTGTGGCCATGTTGGTATATAAACATAAACAAATGTATGTATGTATATATATATATATATATATATATATATATATATATATATATATTTACACACACACACACACACACACACACACACACACACACACACACACACACACACGCACACACACACACACACACACACACACACACACACACACACACACACACACACACACACACACACACGTTTTTTGATGAACATGTTTATTGTCGAGCATATTGCACATACTGACATTTATTTCTATGCCAGATTGCAGTACAGTGGTGATAAGGGAAGCTGCCCTTTCCCCACTGTAGTTTGATCTTGTAGTTGGCATGTATAATTAGCAGGGAGTATGTTGGGTGCAGGGGAGGGGGGGGGCTTGTAGTTTAAGTTAGTTTTGCATTTTCAGTTTGGTGGTGATTGAACATTTTAGCCTGATCACTTGCAGTTTGATTTGTAAATTCTTCAAGGAATGGACAAACTCATGTGTATATATGTATGTGTGTGTTTAGATATGCATGCATGTGAGTGTGTGTGTGTGTGTGTGTGTGTGTGTGTGTGTGTGTGTGTGTGTGTGTGTGTGTGTGTGTGTGTGTATGTGTGTGTGTGTCTCTATGTATGTGTGTGTGTTTGTGTGTATAAGTTTGTGGCGTGGGGGCAGACCACTGCAATGACTGCTTATAATTGGAATTCATAATCATTTTGGTGTTTAGGTTATTTATTTTTGTCATTTTGTTTCCTTTTCAGCTTGATGTTCAAGGTTTCTGAGCGCAGCCATCCATAGTTAATTTTTTTCCAGAAACCTGGGTATTTAAGTATGTCCCAAAGATTTTCTCTTGCATTATATCAAAAAATGTTATAATGATGTATTGTGGCTTTGTTTCAGATTGTAGTGACACAACTGAAATTGAGCCATCAAAATTGTGCAAATGTGTCACACTGCCTACTGGTACTGCTCAGGACAATGATATATTTGAGAGGGGATCACCTTCCATTGATATGCCTCTGTCATTTTCTCCCTTTTGTTTTTTTGCTGAAATAAAATAAAAAAAAAAAAGAAAATATCTAACAGTGCATGATAATGAATGATTTTACACTTAAACATTCACAAATGAGAACATAAGGTAAGATACAAAAGTTTCTGTAGACTTGCGGAAACCCATTTGATCTGGGTGAAAGCATTAATCTTATGCCTACTTAGATGTTTTGTCAGTTGAAATAAAAATTTTCATTGCTCAAAAAGAGACAAGTGTGTGGAAGACAATTTAACAAAAGGTACTGAATTTCTTTTATAATGTTGGTTACGTCAGTTTTAAAGAACGGAGCCTTGTGGAAAAGTTCAAATGCACTTTAATTTGATAAAATCCACGTAGTATTCTACTTATTGTTAACAACGTATAAAAAAATAAGACAATGTGTGAAACGCTGCCAGCGTTTTTCGTTCCACAAAATAGTAGAACTTCCTCAGACAACAACCAATGAATTTACAAGTGGTACTTAAGTAGCCTCTAAATTAATGGTACAGGTGCTTGCAGTTAACATTAGTGACATTGATTCTTCATTCAAAGCGCCAGTGTCTGTATATACAAACATTACTAAAAGCCTCAACATAACCAGAAAATTATGTATAATATAAAACATATTACAAGATAATCCTCTATTTTCTAAAATCTAATATATAGAATTTAATGTTAAGTATAGTCCTAAAGGTCAATGCGTAAGCAAGAACCATGGTATATTACCTTTTCTAAATGCCTTATGTACATGTAGTTCACACTATAAAAACATTTACTAACTACAAGTTTAACTAGATTAAAGTACCATTTAGGTTTGTTCTATTTAATAAACTGTTTTATGTACTAATTTAGTAAACAGTCAATACTTAAAAACTTAAAAAATTGAAAGTTAACCAACTATACAAAATAATTGTATAATAAAGATGTTGTACAAGAGTTGAAGTACTCTAAATACACCAAAAACAATATTTAAAATTTAAAAACTACCTCAAAAGGTTTTTAAGCTTTAAAATACATGCAATAGAACAAGAATCATTGATGCCTGGTTCTCTACATGCAGCGAGACGTAGTTGCCAGGCTAATTCTCTTTTCTCCAGTTCTAATTTTAGATAATTTTCATTAACAAAACTACTACTTGAACAATGCTTATCAATTCCATCAATGACCATAAAAACAAAAGCATGGCCATGGTTATTGGCGCAGTGTCTAGCCAAGGCATTTTCATCCTTAGATTTTGCAATTGCATATAAGTGTTCGTAAATTCGGTCTCGCAATCATCTGTCCGTCTTTCCTACATAAAATGACGGACATTGTGTGCACTGCGCCAAATAGACAATGCCCTTAGAGTTACATGTGAAGGAACCCTTAACATAGTAACTAACTGATCTAATAATAAAAACATTTGATGTTTCAATGTCCTTACAGTATTTACAAGCACCACATTTCTTTGTTCCCCCTTTAATCTTTGTACTGGTAGGTTTTGTTTCAAGAAGTCTTTTCATATTTGTACCCCTTCGATATGTTATTGCAGGATTGAAATTTAAGACTTTAGATACACTTTTGTCCATTGATAGGTAACACCAGTATTTCCTCACTATTTTACCTATAACCCCTGCCTCTGGGCAGTAAGTGAAGGTAAATGCGATTGTAAAGTTCTTATCAGTACCATCTTTCACCATAGGTCCCTGAACTGAATTACTGTCTGTGTCAGCATGTACACTACCACAGTTCTACTATTTTGTG